>NW_024882669.1:0-224757 GCF_019059575.1 Amphibalanus amphitrite | reverse complement strand
GTGCAGTGTCCTGTTTCCCTGACTGGACCTGCAGCGGTGACGCTGTCACAGAAAGCACCTGTTCATTGCCCAATGGATCCAGCCCAGTTCCGGCCGGCCGAGTGCCCCACGTACGCAGCCAGTGTTACGGTCTGTGTTCGATCTATGTTACGGTCTGTGTTCAATCTATTTTAACGCCCTGTGTAACGACCTGCGTTACGGCTTGTGTTACGGTCTGTGTTACATACCCTGTTCTGGGCGGTCTCCACCTTGACCCTCTTAGCGTCCCCAGAGTCGGTACTGGTAGACGTGCGTGTTCTCTGCGAGACGTCCCGCAGGTGAACGAGCAGTTCTGTAGGCCGACCAGGTCTCAGCTGGCACCTGAGAAGGTCAGGGGAGGGTAGGGGAGGTCAGTGGTGTACTGGTGTCTGACATAGACCAGCGGACAGGGGGAGGGGAGAGGGAGAGGAGTCTGGTGGCGCAGAAGGACCGTCCGCGCTTGAAAGTGGACATATCTGAGGACCGTTCCGCGCCGTGACACTGCCTCTAGAACCGCCTGCGAGCAGTCAGACATGCAGACCGGATTGATGTTTTGAAACTTTGACATAATAAACTTTAATTAATTCGACACAGGTACTCTAACCGCATGTGTTTTTTATATCGCGGACAAAAAAGCGGGATTGTTAGGGTTAGGCAGGGAGTCACCGATTTAGATCCCTCTCTGGGTCCTTCATAGGTCACGGTCCTGACCCGAGATAGCTGAGCTGTGTCGCAGCCCTGACCTCAGGGCTCAGACAGCTGAGCTGTGCACGCCGTCGGCTCGGCCGTCAGTCGCCACAGCCGCTGACGCCAGTGTCCAAACAGCTCCAAACAATATCCGGCCTGTATAGCAGGATAAGCCATCAGGGGGGAGTGATCAATGAGGGACGCGAAACACTACGCCAAGGGGATGACAACTGCTGAGGAATAAAGAAACTACATGCAGGTACACTGGGAACACGTCATGCTGGAGTTGACGTGTTCCCAGCCCGTACTGTACCATGCAGCCAGTTCCGGTGATCACTCCCGCAGGGCCGGATATTGTTGGGAGCTGTTTGGACACTGCGTCAGCGGCTGTGGCGACTGACGGCCGAGCCGACGGCGTGCACAGCTCAGCTGTTGAGGTCAGGGCTGCGACACAGCTCAGCTATCTCGGGTCAGGACCGTGACCCCCTATGAAAGACCCAGAGGGATCTAACATCGGTGAGTCCCTGCTTAACCCTAACAATCCCTACTTTTTTCTCCGCGCTATAAAAAAAACACATGCGAGTTATAAAAAAACGCATCCCTATCAACCAGTCCCAAACAGTGTACCAAATTTGAGCGCAATCGGGTGGCAGTTCAGGGTTCAAGATATATGAGCAACCCAAAATCGCTACTGCAGCAGAATAACGAACACTCTTGGCCCTTCACGTCGCACGTGTCACGACGCTCACCATGATACATCAGTTGTAGTCAATAACTCACCAAGATACATCATTTGTAGTCAATAACGAGATGGAAGGGATAGGATTACGCGCAACAAAGAGTAACGCAGGTCAATCAGCCCAGCGGTTGCTGACTTACAAGCCTATTACAAACGTTACAGGAATACGCTTCGCTAGCTCAAACGTAATAGAGTAGAATCATTACATATATGCAATTGCTACTATTTCCTGGTTTTCTTTATAGGCCAAGGCTTGGTAATGATAACTCTGCTGCCTGTAATGGGTCCGGCCCGCTGTGGCGAGTGAAGACACTCGCTCTGACTGACTGGACGCCAGCCGAGACGCTGCTGACTCTGGTGGTGAATGGTGAGCGGAAGAGGAGAAAGTTTACGCCAAAGCTGAAGCAACTCTACATTGCCGTACAGCTAATACGCTTTTCACCTGGTGGCCAGTAGAGGAACTAACAGTTACTACAACTGACCGTCAGAAGCACCCAACACACACCGTGCCGCTCCCAGTAACATACCAGGATGTAGACCCCAGTCGGGCAGCGCTCCGGCGTCCGGCAGCCGCAGCTGGTCCAGCAGTGACAGCAGCCGGCCGGCGCTGCCCTCCGGCGCCGTCCGACAGGCGTTCACGGCCACCACCCTGACGGACAGACGTTACACGGTCAGCAGAGAGCCGACACTCGGTCAGCGGACAGTGGCGTTGGGTCACCGGATGGCAGAGCATCGCCGCAGCACACAGACCAGACAGGACTGTGCCGACAACGCAACCCCGTTGGAGTAACATGACCCTAATAAATGCACCGAAAATGCTCTGGTCTGTCTCCATTACTTATAATAATAAAAAAATGAAAGAACAACTGAGATGAGGGAAAGGAGTGAGGCGTCTGTTAGGGTCCCCGTGCAATACGCCCGGTGCGGTGACTGACCTCTGCGCCGCTAGCTGGAGAGCTGGTTAACCCGGCTGACGACCTTCTGTACCTCCTCGGCGGAGAGCGGGTGGCCGTTGGTGGCCCGCCGCAGCCCGTCCCGGTAGCCGGCCGCCCCATCCGGCGGCACGCCCTGGGGAGTCATAGCATAACACTCAGGCAGGTTCAGGTTTCAGTCCGACACACAGAACCGTCCGGCGACACGCCCTGGGGGCGACATATGGGCGCGCTCAGGGCTCAGGTACAGGTCTCGCGAGATTAAGCGGTAGGTTTTGCACTTTTACATTTCCGGTTATATCTCAGAAACTAATCAATCTACGATGAAGCCATTTTACACGATCATGGCCCAAGGCCTCCTCTAACATACCCACTGGGTGGGCAAATGCCTACCCAGTCACCACAATTGCCCACCCAGTGGCGTCGATTTGCCCACCCAGAAGCAAATGCAAAAATAAAGGTCCGGTCAGACGTCCGGTAGGAACTACCACTTCCGTTTCCCGGAAAAAAAAAACTTGCTAGCAGCCAGTGCCCCAGCCCCCAATCACTGCAGTGCAGGTTATTTTTTTTTACAATGGATGCATCTGAATGCATGGGCGGTAGCAGACTTGGCGTTTGGGGGTGGGGGCAGCTTGGCAACTTTGCCAACTCTCGGAGGGGGGCGGTGCTAGCTTAAGGGGCCCATGGCCATAGCGGCCTCAAAGGCCCGTATGGAACCCCAGAGGCCGATGTGGGCTCTCAGAGGCCAGTGCGTGACGCCTAAGGGTGTAAGCCATGGGTCCCCAGCCACACAACAAAATAGGGCCATCAGAGACCTTATAGGCTGATTGGGGACTAAATAGGGCCTCAATTTGGAGCCATCAGAGGTTAATGTGGGCCTCAAATGTCAGTGTGAGGCCCTTATAAGACTGACATTGGTCCTCAGAGACCGGCATCGATCCTTCAGAAGCCAGTACGGGGCCCTCAGAGGCACAAAAGGGTCAGTCTTGGATCTCAGAGGCAGAAAATGGGCCATCAGAAACCGGTGTGGGACCTTTAAAGGTCGGTTTGTGCCCTCAGAGGCCAGTTTAAGGCCCTCAGAGACCAGTACAGGGCCTGAAAATGGCAGTTTGAGGCCATCAGAGGCCGGCTTTAGCCTTTGAGGCTCTCAAAGGCTAATGCGGGTCCTTGAGGCAAGGATGGGACCCTCAGGGTCCCATCCACCCTAAAAGACAGGCTTGGGCTGGTGTTGGACCCCAGAGTCCAGAAAAGGCCAAGTTGAGCCCTCAGAGCCGATGCAGGTCCTTAACCCGGCAGTTGCTGGGGTATTTCGCCACCCACCGTTTGCTGGGGGGGGGGGGGGAAAGGCGTTAAACGCCCTCAGCCGATAACTCGAGAACCAATATGCGCAGCGAAACGAACGAGGCGGCAAACGAAAGAACGCGACGAGACGCTTCAGATGAGTACTTTTAAGTTGAATTTTGAGGTCAGAGGTCGGGTCAAGGTCACGTCAAACACCTGAAATCAGACTTTCAGTAGCATGGACTTCGGGACATCACAATGGGCGCCTCTCGTCATAAACTCTGTCAAAACGGTGCACAATCCATCATATAAGGCCTACAAGAGTGACAGCTCCATGTAGGGGTCAGTCAAGCATAGGTCAGGGTCAAGGTCAGGTCAACCGGGTAGGCACATATCCCCGAAAATCAAAACTGATATTCGCAGCCTGTGACAAATGTTTTATGGGTAATTTGGGGCGTAGAACACGATGGTGACATTCATTTTATCATATGTGTACGTGTTTGGCTCAAAAAGTTCAATTTAAGAAATGCATGTATCATGGTCGTGAAGTAGTCATGAGAAATTGCCAAGATTCAGTTCAAGATTTTGGAAAATGAGGAACAATAATCAATAATCGAAGATAGCCATTTGATTGTTCATGGTATTGTCAGTCTAATGGCGGCATGTCTGTATGTCTATTCTGTGATTTTTTATGATTTTTTGAACACATAGGGTGGAGACTTCCATTTCGCGTCTAGCTAGACGCGTCTAAGTCATAGACGCGTCTAGCTGAACGGCGGCTGTGTCTATCTGGCGACAGCTAAATTTAGACGCGTCTGGCTTGGAAGTCTCCGTCCAACAGTTAGACGCCAAGTTAGACGCCAACTTGGACGTCTGCTCAGTTAGACGCCAGTTGGACGCCAGTGGAAGTCTCCACCCATAAAGTTTTTGGTCGAAAACCAAGAAATCATGACGTCACTGAAACCTCGATATCTCAAAAATTTTCCAGACGATTTTTTTGAAATTTTGTCACAATAAACGTCAATCAATTCCCTACAGGTACCCAAAATTTGGCGCGCCTGCGGCGCGCCGTTTTTTTTTTTGCTATGGTCCAGCGAAAAAAGTGGGGGCGTTGAACGCCCCCCCCCCCCAGCAACTCGGGGGTAACCCTCGCCCGTATAGGGGGGAGTCGAAAGGACCCACCTCGATTTTTTGCGAATAACTCGCGACCTGTGACCTCTTTTCCGTGACCATGTTTGGCCGAAATCGCGATTCGGCGTATGTCGGCTCGCGTTTGCAAGCTTTTCGTGATTTCAAACGTTCAAACATGTGATTTGATGTTGCTCCCATACACTGTAAACCAAATTGACAAGTCTTGTGTAATATAACCAATCATCTCTTGGTATGTTTACTAACTGATACTTTTTAAACAAGCCGTTGTCTGGTGCATTGCTTGTCAGGTGACGACTACGAGTCAATAGTTACTATGCACACCAACTTCTCAGCATCCAGACCAACTCTACATTTGTTTCAACGTTTGTTTCTTAACCAGTTTTGGAAACCTGTTGCCGCCTAACTTGTACTGGTCAGCTGGTCAGCATACACATGGTCAGCTGCGCCTGACGTCAGACTTGGCGGACCAATCAGTGGTCGCCGCCCGCCGTTAGCGGGCCCCGGCGCGGCGGTTTCAAACCAGCAGTTGTCGCGCGGCCGCCGTGCAGCCTGGAGCAGCGACGAGGGCTGTTCCAGCATTTGTGCAGTAAAAAGTGAAATCTGTGAACTGTGGTTTTCGTGCTATGAGTGAGGCTCCCTCTGGCCTGCGGGACGCACTAATCGTGCCTATACCCGCGGTCGAGACGCCTCCCTTCCCCTGCGCGCGCAATGTAAGTGGGCCAGACCTGTGCAGTGTGCATGCACATGTGAGCAGATGTTTTGCGGTCGGTGTTTTTTTATATTTAAATACATTTATTTGCCTTTAATTCAACTCTTTGTATTTTTAACCTGATGGACATATATGGGCTGTAAAAGCTAATCTGGTTGGCGATCATGATTTATTCGAATTATCAGCGTGATCGTGCAACTGCATGATTGTTATGCTTAATGTTCAGGAAATATTCGTCATACGGGCATGTTATACTTCTGGCTTGATGCGGTGCACAAAACCATGTTCTTCCACATACGCAGCAGTTCTTGCTTCAAAGACTTATATGCTGACGGTGCACGATAGGTATACCTACTGGGTATACCTACCTCATGCATTTACCACATCCATTCGAAAATAGGTATGCACTCGGAATTGTCTCCAGTCAATAGTATTAATTACGTGACCGTAATAAATACTAATGATTCCAGAAACTTCCGAATGGATGTGGTGTATGCATTCATTGATTATATAACCCATCAGTTTTTCGTTTCTTGTCAGCGCAAGCCTTTGAGCAATAACTGATGCCAGTCATGGTTTTGTGCACCACTTGCAGCTAAAAAATAACCTGTCCGTATCGAAAATATTTCCTGATTCAGTATCGTGGCAATTGAAAACGAACGCGAATCGTAAGTTCTTAAGGTTATCAACGCAAACAAAGCGATTGTAAGGAAGAACAAGTTCGAACAGAGCGTTAGTACACTTACTTGTTGACAATTCGTAAGCTAGCAATGCCCAGTCAAAGGCTAGTTCATCAACAAACCAGGGGTTGGTGAACCGACAAGGAAACGACTATGCCTATCCAGAAGTTGGTAGGTCCACAAGGCCCAAACTAGTACTCAACAAGGTGACGCCTATGCGAATTGGAACCAAACTTGTAGACAAACTGTTAGTTTGTTGGCCAACAAGCCTGGGGTTGGTGAATCGACAAGGTATCGACAAGGTGACACCTATGCGAATTGGAACCAAACTTGTAGACAAACCGTTAGTTTGTTGGCAAACAAGCCTGTGGTTGGTGAATCGACAAGGTATCGACAAGGTGACGCCTATGCGAATTGGAACCAAACTTGTAACAAGGAGCCAACTTGTAGATTTGGTTTACAGTGTACATAAGGGTGGGTGTCAAGGTCACCTGAAGGTCAGGTCACGTCACTGACCTTTGGTGACCTCGGGTGACCTCGGTTCACTTTTTCGAGTTTTTCATGTTCTAGGCTAGTTTTTTAGCTGAATTCGAATTTAGCAACCATTTGAACATTTACGAAGTAGTTTTGGTGCCTTCGTAACATGTTACGAAGCTGTCAGAGGCGGTTGACACGTATTACGAATACACGTCACAACCCCTACCGGTTGACCTGACCTGACCTGACCCGACCTGGTCTAAATGCTTAAAGACATCACATCTCTGATCAAAACTAACACGATATTCGTGATCAGCACCCCGGAAAACCACATAACAGCCACACTTTACGACTTTCTAACAGGTCCCGATTTTCCCGGTTTTCGGGTCATTGACCTGACCTGGAAGGTCACCCGATGACCTAGACATGTGCGGTCGCACAACGACTGCATCCTTCTCCAGGATGACCTGAACCGTATCTCAGATTGGGCCGAAACATGGAAACTGTCTCTTAATGCATCAAAGTGCAAAACCATGTCGGTCACGCTTAAACGAAACCCTGTGCGATATGTATACACCGTCGATGGAACAGTTTTAGAAAAAGTAGACACAATGCGCGACCTTGGTGTGCTTTTAGAGTTTAGACAGCAAACTGTCCTTCAACGCACACGTCGATTTCATCGTTTCTAAGGCTCGCCGTGCTTTGGGTGTGCTCATGCAATCGTTTCAGTTTTGTCATGGAAAGAATGGGCAGTTGAACGAAGGGGCCGTCATGGCCGCATACTTTGCTAACGTCCGTTCTGTCTCAGAATTTGGATCCCAGATCTGGTCAGGCGCGGCAAAAACACATCTGGACAGGATAGAGCGTGTACAACATAAGTTCCTGTTATGGCTTGTTCACCGCACTGCGAACAGAAGGATGTCATCTGACCTCTCATATGACGGACTGCTAGCGCTGTTTAAGCTGCCATCACTCACATCTCGCAGGCTACAGCATGACATTACTCTGTTATATAGTATTATTAAAAGCAGATGTGACTCCATGTACCTTTTAAGTTGTTTTTCCATTCGTGTGCCATCAAGAACTACTCGCTACCGGGCCAGCTTCTTCGAACCTGTCGCCAGGGTAAATTCAGTCAAGAACGGGATGTTTTGCCGACTGCCCCGACTTGCCAATGATTTTATAGCTCGATGTCCCCATGTTGACCTTTTTCATGACAGTAGGTCCGTGGTGATGAAAAGTGTGATCATGCGTGTGGTGTAATATCCTGTTTACGACTTGTATTTATTGTTTTATACGGATGGCTTTGCCTTTTAGTGGGAGGCCTTATCCCGTTGGCAATATACTGAATAAACAAACAAACAAACAAACCTAGGACCTTAAAATTGGATATCATCGGCTTCCTCTCGTAACGGGCAACACGCTCGTTTTTTCCGTGAAGCTCTAGTTTGATCAGGGGCCAAACGCGAGGGAAGGGGGATCGTGCCGCCGAAGGACGCAATGGCCTGTGCCGGCGAGGGTTAAAATTGGGTATCATCGGCTTCCTCTCGTCACGGGCAGCACGCTTGTTTTTTTCCGCGAAGCTCTAGCTCGATCAGGGGCGAAACGGCAAGGGAGGTCCAACGCCCCCCCCCCCCCCTATACGAGTACCTACGTTCGCGGCTGGAAAAACACCAATACAGGGGATGGTTAAAGGCCGGCATCGGGTCTTCAGAATCCAGTGCGGGGCCCTCAGAGGCTAATATGGGCCTTTACAGGCCAGCATGGGGCCTCAGAGGTCAGTGTGGGACCCTCAAAGACCGGCATGGACCAGCAGGGTAGCGCGCTACAAGGCCAAGGATGTATTACAAGTAGATTAAGGTCAATAAAAGCCGTATTTAGATCAAGAGGACGCGTCAAGAGTAAGCTGACCATGCCTCCTAAAAAGAGGCAGCGAGCCTCACCTACCTATTCGATTTCTGGTTCAAGGAGCGATCATAGTAAGTTTAACTCTGCACTTTTGCAGTCTTCTTAAAATTTTAAATGTATGTAGACTAGAGATGTCAATCGGACACCAACTTTTTGGTATACCGATACCAAACTGATACCAACTTGGTATTTGGTATTTTGATCCTAATGTTGTTGGTATTTTGTTGGTATTACGAATCCGGCTAATGTATAAGAGGATACGAATTCGGTAAAAAGTTGGTATTTCCCTCATGTTCCCAAGTTGGTTTGGTTTCGGTATTTTTCATGGTTTTGGTTGGCATTTGGTTTGGTATCGGTATCCTGATTTTCCGTTATTGATATCACTAATGTAAACAATAGGCATACCTATAAGGTGAAATACACACGAAATACCATATCACACACAACAAACGTTAAACTATAAATGGCACAGTTGGTTGACTGTGAAAGTGACATAGGCCTTAACCCGCCCCCCCCCCCAGTCGCAGGTGAAAATGGTTGCACCCCAAAACAAGTGACTGGATCTGCCCTTGGGCAGGGGAGCGGCGAAAAATTTTGCCCACCCAGTGAAAAATCCTTAGAGGAGGCTCTGTCATGGCCGGCTTGTTACCCAACAAGTCGATCGCATCTTTAACACTTAAAAGCTTAAGACGACGAAGATATAGCCTGAAGTACACTAAATTTTCTAGGTGCAAAACCTACCGCTAAAACCCGCGAGCCCTGTACCATGCACAAGGGCCCCGGGTGCAGTGTCTGTGTGTCCCTGACTGACCTGCAGCGGTGACGCTGTCACAGAAAGCACCTGTTCATTGCCCAATGGATCCAGCCCAGTTCCGGCCGGCCGAGTGCCCGCACGTACGCAGCCAGTGTTACGGTCTGTGTTCGATCTATGTTACGGTCTGTGTTCAATCTATTTTACGCCCTGTGTAACGACCTGCGTTACGGCTTGTGTTACGGTCTGTGTTACATACCCTGTTCTGGGCGGTCTCCACCTTGACCCTCTTAGCGTCCCAGAGTCGGTATTGGTAGACGTGCGCGTTCTCTGCCGAGACGTCCCGCAGGTGAACGAGCAGGTTCTGTAGGCCGACCAGCGTCTCAGCTGGCACCTGAGAAGGTCAGGAGAGGGTAGGGGAGGTCAGTGGTGTACTGGTGTCTGACATAGACCAGCGGACAGGGGGAGGGGAGAGGGAGAGGAGTCTGGTGGCGCAGAAGGACCGTTCCGCGCTTGAAAGTGGACATATCTGAGGACCGTTCCGCGCGCGCTGACACTGCCTCTAGAACCGTTCTGCGAGCAGTCAGACATGCAGACCGGATTGATGTTTTGAAACTTTGACATAATAAACTTTAATTAAATCGACACAGGTACTCTAACCGCATGTGTTTTTTATATCGCGGACAAAAAAGTGGGGATTGTTAGGGTTAAGCAGGGAGTCACCGATGTTAGATCCCTCTCTGGGTCCTTTCATAGGTCACGGTCCTGACCCGAGATAGCTGAGCTGTGTCGCAGCCCTGACCTCAGGGCTCAGACAGCTGAGCTGTGCACGCCGTCGGCTCGGCCGTCAGTCGCCACAGCCGCTGACGCCAGTGTCCAAACAGCTCCAAACAATATCCGGCCCTGTATAGCAGGATAAGCAATCAGAGGCGGGAGTGATCAATGGAGGGACGCGAAACACTAACGCCAAGGGGATGACAACTGCTGAGGAATAAAGAAACTACATGCAGGTACACTGGGAACACGTCATGCTGGAGTTGACGTGTTCCCAGCCCGTCCTGTACCATGCAGCCCGTTCCGGTGATCACTCCCGCAGGGCCGGATATTGTTGGGAGCTATTTGGACACTGGCGTCAGCGGCTGTGGCGACTGACGGCCGAGCCGATGGCGTGCACAGCTCAGCTGTCTGAGGTCAGGGCTGCGACACAGCTCAGCTATCTCGGGTCAGGACCGTGACCCCCTATGAAAAGACCCAGAGAGGGATCTAACATCGGTGAGTCCCTGCTTAACCCTAACAATCCCTACTTTTTTCTCCGCGCTATAAAAAAACACATGCGAGTTATAAAAAAACACATCCCTATCAACCAGTCCCAAACAGTGTACCAAATTTGAGCGCAATCGGCGTGGCAGTTCAGGGTTCAAGATATATGAGCAACCCAAAATCGCTACTGCAGCAGAATAACGAACACTCTTGGCCCTTCACGTCGCACGTGTCATGACGCTCACCATGATACATCAGTTGTAGTTAATAACTCACCAAGATACATCAGTTGTAGTCAATAACGAGATGGAAGGGATAGGATTACGCGCAACAAAGAGTAACGCAGGTCAATCAGCCCAGCGGTTGCTGACTTACAAGCCTATTAAAAACGTTACAGGAATACGCTTCGCTACCTCAAACGTAATAGAGTAGAATCATTACATATATGCAATTGCTACTATTTCCTGGTTTTCTTTATAGGCCAAGACTTGGTAACTGATAACTCTGCTGCCCTGTAATGGGTCCGGCCCGCTGTGGCGAGTGAAGACACTCGCTCTGACTGACTGGACCGCCAGCCGAGACGCTGCTGACTCTGGTGGTGAATGGTGAGCGGAAGAGGAGAAAGTTTACGCCAATGCTGAAGCAACTCTACATTGCTGTACAGCTAATACGCTTTTCACCTGTTGGCCAGTAGAGGAACTAACAGTTACTACAACTGACCGTCAGAAGCACCCAACACACACCGTGCCGCTCCCAGTAACATACCAGGATGTAGACCCCAGTCGGGCAGCGCTCCGGCGTCCGGCAGCCGCAGCTGGTCCAGCAGTGACAGCAGCCGGCCGGCGCTGCCCTCCGGCGCCGTCCGACAGGCGTTCACGGCCACCACCCTGACGGACAGACGTTACACGGTCAGCAGAGAGCCGACACTCGGTCAGCGGACAGTGGCGTTGGGTCACCGGATGGCAGAGCATCGCCGCAGCACACAGACCAGACAGGACTGTGCCGACAACGCAACCCCGTTGGAGTAACATGACCCTAATAAATGCACCGAAAATGCTCTGGTCTGTCTCCATTACTTATAATAATAAAAAAATGAAAGAACAACTGAGATGAGGGAAAGGAGCAGTGCTGGAAATGAGGCCGCTTTCTGGTCCCGGCGTTTTATTCTCCTCGCGGGTTAATCCCGTCCAGCGTTTAGCCTTTCGGGACCCACTCAGGGTCGTGGTTGTTTTCGCCGCTCGCCCTAGTCGAGATGCAAAGTTAATAGTCACACGAAGCTTATTTAGGGCCAGCCAAACCAGTCTAGTCTGGAGTTACTGTTAAATGTATGCATATAGATGAAAGTAAAAGGTTTTGTAGAATCGATTAATTTCGAAGTCGTATATTCAGAGGCCCCAAATAAACTTCGTGCGACTATCAACTTTGCATCTCGAATGGGCCGAGCGGCGAAAACAACCGCGGCTCTGAGAGGGTCCCGAAAGGCTAAGCGCTAGACGGGGCGAACTCACCCGGAGAATAAAACACCGGGACCAGAAAGCGGCCTCATTTCCAGCACTGGAAAGGAGTGAGGCGTCTGTTAGGGTCCCCGTGCAATACGCCCGGTGCGGTGACTGACCTCATCGCCGCTAGCTGGAGAGCTGGTTCACCCGGCTGACGACCTTCTGTAACTCCTCGGCGGAGAGCGGGTGGCCGTTGGTGGTCCACCGCAGCCCGTCCCGGTAGCCGGCCGCCCCATCCGGCGACACGCCCTGCGGAGTCATAGCATAACACTCAGGCAGGTTCAGGTTTCAGTCCGACACACAGAACCGTCCGGCGACACGCCCTGGGGGCGACACATCTGCGCGCTCAGGGCTCAGGTACAGGTCTCGCGAGATTAAGCGGTAGCTTTTGCACTTTTACATTTCCGGTTATATCTCAGAAACTAATCGATCTACGATGAAGCCATTTTACACGATCATGGCCGGCTTGTTACCCAACAAGTCGATCGCATCTTCAACACTTAAAAGCTTAAGACGACGAAGATATAACCTGAAGTACACTAAATTTTCTAGGTGCAAAACCTACCGCTAAAACCCGCGAGCCCTGTACCATGCACAAGGGCGCCGGGTGCAGTGTCTGTGTGTCCCTGACTGACCTGCAGCGGTGACGCTGTCACAGAAAGCACCTGTTCATTGCCCAATGGATCCAGCCCAGTTCCGGCCGGCCGAGTGCCCGCACGTACGCAGCCAGTGTTACGGTCTGTGTTCGATCTATGTTACGGTCTGTGTTCAATCTATTTTACGCCCTGTGTAACGACCTGCGTTACGGCTTGTGTTACGGTCTGTGTTACATACCCTGTTCTGGGCGGTCTCCACCTTGACCCTCTTAGCGTCCCAGAGTCGGTACTGGTAGACGTGCGTGTTCTCTGCCGAGACGTCCCGCAGGTGAACGAGCAGGTTCTGTAGGCCGACCAGCGTCTCAGCTGGCACCTGAGAAGGTCAGGGGAGGGTAGGGGAGGTCAGTGGTGTACTGGTGTCTGACATAGACCAGCGGACAGGGGGAGGGGAGAGGGAGAGGAGTCTGGTGGCGCAGAAGGACCGTTCCGCGCTTGAAAGTGGACATATCTGAGGACCGTTCCGCGCGCGCTGACACTGCCTCTAGAACCGCTCTGCGAGCAGTCAGACATGCAGACCGGATTGATGTTTTGAAACTTTGACATAATAAACTTTAATTAATTCGACACAGGTACTCTAACCGCATGTGTTTTTTATATCGCGGACAAAAAAGTGGGGATTGTTAGGGTTAGGCAGGGAGTCACCGATGTTAGATCCCTCTCTGGGTCCTTTCATAGGTCACGGTCCTGACCCGAGATAGCTGAGCTGTGTCGCAGCCCTGACCTCAGGGCTCAGACAGCTGAGCTGTGCACGCCGTCGGCTCGGCCGTCAGTCGCCACAGCCGCTGACGCCAGTGTCCAAACAGCTCCAAACAATATCCGGCCCTGTATAGCAGGATAAGCCATCAGAGGCGGGAGTGATCAATGGAGGGACGCGAAACACTAACGCCAAGGGGATGACAACTGCTGAGGAATAAAGAAACTACATGCAGGTACACTGGGAACACGTCATGCTGGAGTTGACGTGTTCCCAGCCCGTACTGTACCATGCAGCCAGTTCCGGTGATCACTCCCGCAGGGCCGGATATTGTTGGGAGCTGTTTGGACACTGGCGTCAGCGGCTGTGGCGACTGACGGCCGAGCCGACGGCGTGCACAGCTCAGCTGTCTGAGGTCAGGGCTGCGACACAGCTCAGCTATCTCGGGTCAGGACCGTGACCCCCTATGAAAAGACCCAGAGAGGGATCTAACATCGGTGAGTCCCTGCTTAACCCTAACAATCCCTACTTTTTTCTCCGCGCTATAAAAAAAACACATGCGAGTTATAAAAAACGCATCCCTATCAACCAGTCCCAAACAGTGTACCAAATTTGAGCGCAATCGGCGTGGCAGTTCAGGGTTCAAGATATATGAGCAACCCAAAATCGCTACTGCAGCAGAATAACGAACACTCTTGGCCCTTCACGTCGCACGTGTCACGACGCTCACCATGATACATCAGTTGTAGTCAATAACTCACCAAGATACATCAGTTGTAGTCAATAACGAGATGGAAGGGATAGGATTACGCGCAACAAAGAGTAACGCAGGTCAATCAGCCCAGCGGTTGCTGACTTACAAGCCTATTAAAAACGTTACAGGAATACGCTTCGCTAGCTCAAACGTAATAGAGTAGAATCATTACATATATGCAATTGCTACTATTTCCTGGTTTTCTTTATAGGCCAAGGCTTGGTAACTGATAACTCTGCTGCCCTGTAATGGGTCCGGCCCGCTGTGGCGAGTGAAGACACTCGCTCTGACTGACTGGACCGCCAGCCGAGACGCTGCTGACTCTGGTGGTGAATGGTGAGCGGAAGAGGAGAAAGTTTACGCCAAAGCTGAAGCAACTCTACATTGCTGTACAGCTAATACGCTTTTCACCTGGTGGCCAGTAGAGGAACTAACAGTTACTACAACTGACCGTCAGAAGCACCCAACACACACCGTGCCGCTCCCAGTAACATACCAGGATGTAGACCCCAGTCGGGCAGCGCTCCGGCGTCCGGCAGCCGCAGCTGGTCCAGCAGTGACAGCAGCCGGCCGGCGCTGCCCTCCGGCGCCGTCCGACAGGCGTTCACGGCCACCACCCTGACGGACAGACGTAACACGGTCAGCAGAGAGCCGACACTCGGTCAGCGGACAGTGGCGTTGGGTCACCGGATGGCAGAGCATCGCCGCAGCACACAGACCAGACAGGACTGTGCCGACAACGCAACCCCGTTGGAGTAACATGACCCTAATAAATGCACCGAAAATGCTCTGGTCTATTCTCCATTATTTATAATAATAAAAAAAATGAAAGAACAACTGAGATGAGGGAAAGGAGTGAGGCGTCTGTTAGGGTCCCCGTGCAATACGCCCGGTGCGGTGACTGACCTCATCGCCGCTAGCTGGAGAGCTGGTTCACCCGGCTGACGACCTTCTGTACCTCCTCGGCGGAGAGCGGGTGGCCGTTGGTGGTCCACCGCAGCCCGTCCCGGTAGCCGGCCGCCCCATCCGGCGACACGCCCTGCGGAGTCATAGCATAACACTCAGGCAGGTTCAGGTTTCAGTCCGACACACAGAACCGTCCGGCGACACGCCCTGGGGGCGACACATCTGCGCGCTCAGGGCTCAGGTACAGGTCTCGCGAGATTAAGCGGTAGGTTTTGCACTTTTACATTTCCGGTTATATCTCAGAAACTAATCGATCTACGATGAAGCCATTTTACACGATCATGGCCGGCTTGTTACCCAACAAGTCGATCGCATCTTCAACACTTAAAAGCTTAAGACGACGAAGATATAACCTGAAGTACACTAAATTTTCTAGGTGCAAAACCTACCGCTAAAACCCGCGAGCCCTGTACCATGCACAAGGGCGCCGGGTGCAGTGTCTGTGTGTCCCTGACTGACCTGCAGCGGTGACGCTGTCACAGAAAGCACCTGTTCATTGCCCAATGGATCCAGCCCAGTTCCGGCCGGCCGAGTGCCCGCACGTACGCAGCCAGTGTTACGGTCTGTGTTCGATCTATGTTACGGTCTGTGTTCAATCTATTTTACGCCCTGTGTAACGACCTGCGTTACGGCTTGTGTTACGGTCTGTGTTACATACCCTGTTCTGGGCGGTCTCCACCTTGACCCTCCTAGCGTCCCAGAGTCGGTACTGGTAGACGTGCGCGTTCTCTGCCGAGACGTCCCGCAGGTGAACGAGCAGGTTCTGTAGGCCGACCAGCGTCTCAGCTGGCACCTGAGAAGGTCAGGGGAGGGTAGGGGAGGTCAGTGGTATACTGGTGTCTGACATAGACCAGCGGACAGGGGGGAGGGGAGAGGGAGAGGAGTCTGGTGGCGCAATAGGACCGTTCCGCGCTTGAAAGTGGACACATCTGAGGACCGTTCCGCGAGCGCTGACACTGCCTCTAGAACCGTTCTGCGAAGTGCGAGCAGTCAGACATGCAGACCGGATTGATGTTTTGAAACTTTGACATAATATACTTTAATTAATTCGACACAGGTAGCCTAACCGCATGTGTTTTTTATATCGCGGACAAAAAAGTGGGGATTGTTAGGGTTAAGCAGGGAGTCACCGATGTTAGATCCCTCTCTGGGTCCTTTCATAGGTCACGGTCCTGACCCGAGATAGCTGAGCTGTGTCGCAGCCCTGACCTCAGGGCTCAGACAGCTGAGCTGTGCACGCCGTCGGCTCGGCCGTCAGTCGCCACAGCCGCTGACGCCAGTGTCCAAACAGCTCCAAACAATATCCGGCCCTGTATAGCAGGATAAGCCATCAGAGGCGGGAGTGATCAATGGAGGGACGCGAAACACTAACGCCAAGGGGATGACAACTGCTGAGGAATAAAGAAACTACATGCAGGTACACTGGGAACACGTCATGCTAGAGTTGACGTGTTCCCAGCCCGTCCTGTACCATGCAACCCGTTCCGGTGATCACTCCCGCCTCTGATGGCTTATCCTGCTATACAGGGCCGGATATTGTTTGGAGCTGTTTGGACACTGGCGTCAGCGGCTGTGGCGACTGACAGCCGAGCCGACGGCGTGCACAGCTCAGCTGTCTGAGGTCAGGGCTGCGACACAGCTCAGCTATCTCGGGTCAGGACCGTGACCCCCTATGAAAAGACCCAGAGAGGGATCTAACATCGGTGACTCCCTGCTTAACCCTAACAATCCCTACTTTTTTCTCCGCGCTATAAAAAAACACATGCGAGTTATAAAAAAAACACATCCCTATCAACCAGTCCCAAACAGTGTACCAAATTTGAGCGCAATCGGCGTGGCAGTTCAGGGTTCAAGATATATGAGCAACCCAAAATCGCTACTGCAGCAGAATAACGAACACTCTTGGCCCTTCACGTCGCACGTGTCACGACGCTCACCATGATACATCAGTTGTAGTCAATAACTCACCAAGATACATCAGTTGTAGTCAATAACGAGATGGAAGGGAAAGGATTACGCAACAAAGAGTAACGCAGGTCAATCAGCCCAGCGGTGCTGACTTACAAGCCTATTAAAAACGTTACAGGAATACGCTTCGCTAGCTCAATCGTAATAGACCTAGAAAAAGACCTAGGAGTTACTATTGACAAGAAACTATCATTCTCAAAACATGTCATGAACCAGGTTAACAAGGCCAATAGAATTCTCGAAGTCATCAAACATACCTTTGCAAACATTGACAGTGATGTCTTTCAAGCCTTGTATAAGAGCATCGTGAGACCCCATCTTGAGTATGCCGCTGTTATATGGAGCCCCAAATTTAAGAAGGATAAAGACGCACTCGAGCAGGTGCAACGGCGGGCAACGAGACTGGTGAAGGGGCTGTCTCACCTGTCATACTCCGATCGTCTCAGAAGCCTCAATTTGGCTACCCTTGAATTCCGAAGGCAAAGATCAGATATTATCGAGACATTCAAAATCCTAAAAGGCTTCGACACGGTGAACTACCAAAGAGAGTGCTCGTGTTGTCGCAACAGCATGTTCAAGAACTCTCTTAGCCGTACCACCCGAAGTCATGGTCAAAAGCAGCAGGTTCAGCATCAGTTGGGACCTAGGAAAGCCTTCTTCGCGGCACGAGTGACTCGGGCGTGGAACAAGCTGTCTAGGAATACTATTGAAGCACCAAATGTCGATGTTTTTAAGCTCAGACTTGGGAAAGAATGGAAGGACCACCCCGACAAGTTTAACTACAACTTCTCCTACCAATGCTCAAGAGTGGCTACTCATCGTATTAACAACAGTAGCTACTGTCACTAACAACAGTGGTCGTCATTTTATGGCGACAACAAGCATGGCAGCCAACTCGTCTTCATCAGAAGAGGAGGAGGCGCCTCTTGAGTAAAGGGTCTTATTACTCGAAAGGGTATCTAATGACCTTTACTTAAGGTAAATACTTAAGGTAAATACTTAAGGTAATAGAGTAGACATTATAGACAATAGACATTTGCATTTTCTAGGTGCAACAAAACCTACCGCTAAAACCCGCGAGACCTGTACCATGCACAAGGGCGCCGGGTGCAGTGTCTGTGTGTCCCTGACTGACCTGCAGCGGTGACGCTGTCACAGAAAGCACCTGTTTATTGCCCAATGGGTCCAGCCCAGTTCCGGCCGGCCGAGTGCCCGCACGTACGCAGCCAGTGTTACGGTCTGTGTTCGATCTATGTTACGGTCTGTGTTCAATCTATTTTACGCCCTGTGTAACGACCTGCGTTACGGTTTGTGTTACGGTCTGTGTTACATACCCTGTTCTGGGCGGTCTCCACCTTGACCCTCTTAGCGTCCCAGAGTCGGTACTGGTAGAGGTGCGCGTTCTCTGCCGAGCCGTCCCGCAGGTGAACGAGCAGGTTCTGTAGGCCGACCAGCGTCTCAGCTGGCACCTGAGGTCAGGGGAGGGTAGGGGAGGTCAGTGGTGTACTGGTGTCTGACATAGACCAGCGGACAGGGGGAGGGGAGAGGGAGAGGAGTCTGGTGGCGCAGTAGGACCGTTCCGCGCTTGAAAGTGGACACATCTGAGGACCGTTCCGCGCGCACTGACACTGCCTCTAGAACCGTTCTGCGAGCAGTCAGACATGCAGACCGGATTGATATTTTGAAACTTTGGCATAATAAACTTTAATTAATTCGACACAGGTAGCCTAACCGCGTGTGTTTTTTATATCGCGGACAAAAAAGTGGGGATTGTTAGGGTTAAGCAGGGAGTCACCGATGTTAGATCCCTCTCTGGGTCCTTTCATAGGTCACGGTCCTGACCCGAGATAGCTGAGCTGTGTCGCAGCCCAGACCTCAGACAGCTGAGCTGTGCACGCCGTCGGCTCGGACGTCAGTCGCCACAGCCGCTGACGCCAGTGTCCAAACAGCTCCAAACAATATCCGGCCCTGTATAGCAGGATAAGCCATCAGAGGCGGGAGTGATCAATGGAGGGACGCGAAACACTAACGCCAAGGGGATGACAACTGCTGAGGAATAAAGAAACTACATGCAGGTACACTGGGAACACGTCATGCTGGAGTTGACGTGTTCCCAGCCCGTCCTGTACCATGCAGCCCGTCCCGGTGATCACTCCCGCCTCTAATGGCTTATCCTGCTATACAGGGCCAGATATTGTTTGGAGCTGTTTGGACACTGGCGTCAGCGGCTGTGGCGACTGACGGCCGAGCCGACGGCGTGCACAGCTCAGCTGTCTGAGGTCAGGGCTGCGACACAGCTCAGCTATCTCGGGTCAGGACCGTGACCTCCTATGAAAGGACCCAGAGAGGGATCTAACATCGGTGACTCCCTGCTTAACCCTAACAATCCCTATTTTTTTTCTCCGGGCTATAAAAAAACACATGCGCGCTATAAAAAAACATCCCTATCAACCAGTCCCAAACAGTGTACCTACCAAATTTGAGCGCAATCGGCGTGGCAGTCCAGGGTTCAAGATATATGAGCAACCCAAAATCGCTACTGCAGCCAGAATAACGAACACTCTTGGCCCTTCACGTCGCACGTGTCACGACGCTCACCATGATACATCAGTTGTAGTCAATAACTCACCAAGATACATCAGTTGTAGTCAATAACGAGATGGAAGGGATAGGATTACGCGCAACAAAGAGTAACGCAGGTCAATCAGCCCAGCGGTTGCTGACTTACAAGCCTATTAAAAACGTTACAGGAATACGCTTCGCTAGCTCAATCGTAATAGAGTAGAATCATTACATATATGCAATTGCTACTATTTCCTGGTTTTCTTTATAGGCCAAGGCTTGGTAACTGATAACTCTGCTGCCCTGTAATGGGTCCGGCCCGCTGTGGCGAGTGAAGACACTCACCCTGACTGACTGGACTGCCAGCCGAGACGCTGCTGACTCTGGTGGTGAATGGTGAGCGGAAGAGGAGAAAGCTTACGCCAAAGCTGAAGCAACTCTACATTGCTGTAATCTTGTTTAATTGTCGGAACGCCTCTTGGATGTAGGGCATTGTTTCTACTTGAATATTTGTATGGTGGTGACCTTAAGCCCTAGTGTAAAGACGAAGAAACCAGACTGACCTCCAGATGATGTTGAAGACGATGCTGTAGTCGACGATGATGAGAAGAAGACGACGAAGAGAAGTTGTGCACAAATTTGTGCACAACTTCTCTTCTTCGTCTTTACACTAGGGCTTAAGGTCACCACCATACAAATCTACATTGCTGTACAGCTACATAGGAGACATCTCTGTCCACTTTAATTTCACATATGTCCCTCTCAGTTTTCCAAACACTGCAGGTTTTGGAGAGGCAGCCATGTCCAGCCTCACCACAGTTGATGCATTTTGGAGAGCAAGTCCCTTCATGTTTCTTAGAGGCACAGTTCAGACATATACTCTCAGCCTTACACCTTTCCTGTGCATGTCCGTATTTCCCACAGTTGTGGCAAAGAAGTGGGTTTGGTATGTACTTCTTGACTGGGTACCTGACATAGTCAAATTGGAGCTGTGAGGGACATGTTGGGGTGTTGAAGGTAAGAAGAAGAGTGGGCGTGCGCTGAACTTCCTCCCCTACCTTCCTCGTGAATCATTTTACGCCAACCACACCAAACTCCTCCAACCAACCGCAGATCTCCAACTCTGACAAGTCAATCAGGTCAGGTGCATGTATGATGCCCTTGCTCTGATTCAGTCTCGCGTCCCTCTGTACGACACACTCCTCACCACCAAAAAGTTGGCCTTTAAGAGTTTGTCTGTCTGAGCCTCGTTTTTGGTCTTGACTAGCAAAGACCCGTCTGCCATGAAGTTAGCTTTGGCCACTTTTTCCTGTCCGCCAAGAATGCCTCGGACGCAGGTTTGAACCCATGGCCACCCTCTTTCCTTCACACTTTTCCCAGATGTAAGTTTGAGCTGCAGATAAACCCCCTGGGTTCCTTCATCTGCATCTCCCCAGAAACTCATTTCATCCACTCTTGTCCGTTTTAAGGCCCTTGGCCCCTCCATCACGTCCAATCCATATGCCTACTTACCGACCTCCGAATGCAACTATAAGTATTTTGTATTTATTCAGTTTATTGCCAACAGGACAGATTCCCAATGATAGGCAAGTACAAATGAAATGGCCTTGAATGAACTCAACAGCGAGAACCAGTTCAGCTGAGTTGGTGGAATATTCACCACCTTCCAGTTAATCGTCCTCTCTCAAAGACAATTAAATTAAAGAAAGGCAATAACCAAATAGCAACTTCTAGATCTTGACGCTTATGTCTCTCCTCTCCGGAAACGTCTTGACATCTCTCACTGGGCGGGTCTTGGTCTTGGTCGTGGGTTAGGGCGCATAGCCTCATCGGGCTCAGAGCGTCCGTAGATGTCTTGTTGCCACTTTCATGTCTTCAGAGTTGGTAGGTAAGACAATGGAGTACTAAGCGTGGTAGTGGAACGGAAAGACAACAGCGTACCGGATAGAACCAGGATATAGTATTGAGGAATATTTCCAGGTAGGACAGTAGTTAATGTTAGTAGCGAACTATAAAATGGTTATGAACTTAGAGATAAAGAACTGAAAATGAAAGTAACATAAACGACCGGTATCTTTTATGCCTGGCTTTTTTCAACAGTCAAAATAACACTCCATATACATTAATTTGCCATTGATAAACACTCTGGTAACAATAGGTACGCTTGTCTCCTCGTTAGAGTAGGAGGATGTCGTTCATCACCATAACCATCATAACATGTATCGATACACTGTGGTCGCAGACCAGTTGTTCAGGCCGTGTACGTAGGAATGCTTTGGCCGTAGTGTCTCCCTAAGCGCGCTGCGTGGATCCATGGATAGAGAGACCAGCTGGTTAGGTTCGTCCAAACTAATTAGTTTCTAAACTACGTGATCAACTACGCTCGATACTGTCTTAAGTGCCACCACCGTCCATTGTCCTGTCAGTCAAGAAGTGTACATTCATTCACGATCAGTCATACTTCCACGCACCACTTCCACATAACACAGACCACAGTACTGGTGGGACAAAGCACACGGAGACAGATGCAAAACAAAGGACATAGAACATTCATATTACATCTAGCGTGTTACATGTAAATAGAGGCACTACCATGCACACAGGCTTTTGACTCCAGCATTAAAAAAAAGAAAAGAAAAAAAGAAACACGCGTCGGGTATACATACGCTATCGCACGTGAGTCGCACGTAGTCTGGCTCGGGCCTTGGTCTGGCTCTATTGTTTCTTAATTTACTGTTTACAGGCGTTTCATAAGATCACACGCTCGCAAGAAGATCATCACTTCGTTCAGTATCTCAGGAAAGTCGTCACATAGCAGCGATTTCAGACACAGCTGAACCGCATGTCTCTGACACAGTTGCTGCAATGGTTGTCTCTCGATGGCGTACATTGGACAATCGATGAGAAAGTGCTGTACAGAAAGCAGGCAGCGACATCTTTCACACAGTGGTCTAGGCTCTCGATCAATGATATAAGAATGGGTGTACCGAGTATGGCCCAGTCTCAGACGACATAATGTAACCTCTTCTCTTCTACTGGGTCGGCTACTGCTAGACCAGTGTTCCACACGCTCCTTAATAGCTTTCAGAGTAGTGCCAGCAGGGTGATCAGCCCAGAACCGACCAAACATATCTCTGATCGTAGAGCGGATTGCAGGATAAAACTCTCGCATCCCAAGCAGTGGTGTAGTTATATCATTCAGGCTCATGGCTACCTTCGCCTGTATATCAGCCGTCTCGTTTCCTGTTATACCAGTGTGACCAGGTATCCATAACAGGATAATCGAGAAACCAGTATCAAGAAGAGTGTGGACATGGTCCAAAATCTCGGTAATAACAGGGTTAGCTGAGGGAGGGTTTCCAATGGCCATCGTCACGGACAAGGAGTCAGTACAAATCACCCATTTCTTGTCACGCTCAGTTTCAATGTAGCACAGTGCTTTTAGAATGGCAGTCGCCTCTGCTGTGAAGATGGAACACTGTACAGGCAGTCGGTACTTCCCATAGCGATCACCATGAATATAAGCACATCCTACACCATTTGGGCCCTTTGCACCATCAGTAAAAATGAAGGCATAGTCAGCATAAGAATGTCTCAATTCACGGAAATCACACTGGACTTTTAGATTGTCGAGGCAACTTTTACGTTCATCAGTAAGTCTTAGTATCTCGCATCTCTGTAAACGCCAAGGCGGTATATGGCTCTCTCTCAGTGCAATTGCAGCAGGAAATACATATCCACTTTCGTCTACCATCTGGAGCATACGTTCATACAATGGAAATCCCGATATTCGTTTCATATATGCCGCCTCCACGTGGTGCAAAGCTGCATGTCTCAATATAAGATGTCCACACGGGTGAGTATCTCGGCTTTTAACTTTAAGACAAAATCTCAGAGTTAGTTCGCATCGCCGAAGTCTCAGCGGAAGAACATCAGTCTCAACCAGCAGCGGTAAGATCGGTGATGTACGGAGAGCTCCGGTTGCTATCCTAAGGCACTGATTTTGTATGGAGTCAAGTGATTCTACCACCTTGTTCTGAGGTCCATCTAGAATCTGGCAGGCATAATCAAGAATAGGTCGTATCATGGATTTATACATGCGTATCAATACACTCCGGTCCGCCCCACAGCTTCGTCCGGCCAAGCATTTTAAGACAGATATCCGTTTAGTAGCTTTACCCTTAACATACTGCACATGTTTAGTAAGATTCAATCTGGAGTCAAAAATAACACCCAGAAACTTCACATCATCACAGTATGGGAGTGGCTGGTCATAAACCTTCAGTGATGGCAAATAAGTCAGTTCTTGTTCTTTCATATAGCGCCTAAATATGACGACATTGCACTTATTTGGGGAGAAGACAAACCCCCAACGATCGGTCCATTCGGTGACACTGTTCAGAGCTGTCTGCATTTTTTCAATTAGAGGCAAAATCCGCCGACCTCGTACCCACATGGAGCAATCGTCCGCGTATAGGGCATATGAGACATGTTCAGGAATATTGGCAAAAATATCATTAATCATCAGGTTGAACAAGAGCGGGGAGATCACGCCTCCCTGTACGAGTCCATTCTCCTGAGTGAAAGTGTTTGAGAGCACGCCATTTTTAACTTGGAACGTTCGTTCCTCAAGGTAAGATTTAACAAAGTGCATAAGCCTTCCGCGGAGTCCAATGGTATGCATACGATGGAGGATGGCCACTTTTGATGTGAGGTTATATGCACTTTGTAAATCTAGAAACACCGCCAATGTATACTGGTGATAAAAGAATCCTTTCCGCACCTCGGATTCCAATCGAGTTAAATGGTCAGCTGTATTCCTTCCCTTCCGGAACGCACACTGGAATTCAGATAAGATACTGTTCTGTTCAACATACCAGGTAAGTCTCTTTGTCACCATCCGTTCCATGATCTTGCTAAAACAGGAGGTAAGCTGTATGGGTCGGTAGGATGCAGGCTCGTCTTTTGGCTTGCCCGGTTTAAGAATTGGTATTATAATAGAGTGTTTCCACTGTTGCGGTATTTCCTCAGCACACCATATGCAGTTTATCATGTTCAGCACATGTACCAATTGTTCCTGGGAGAGATGTTTAAAAAACGCATAATGGAGGTTATCAGGTCCCATTGAGGTATTTCCACTCTTAAAGATCGCTTCTTTTAACTCAGGCAGTGAGAATAAATCATTGTATACTTCCTCGTTCTGAGACACGAAAGAGGGAAGATGAGCGCTCATCTCCCTCTCGTGCTCGATAAACCTTGGTCTGTAGTGTAGGGAAGATGATAGATCAGAATAAAATTGTCCTAAAACATTTCCCACTTCCAGCTGGTCATCAATCACCTCATCTCCAACCTTGAGCACGGGTAACGACTTCCTGTATCTTTCTTTGCGAGTAAATTTCCTTATTATTCCCCATAGTTGTTGCAGTGGTGTGTTCACATTGAACAGGTGTAAAAGTTTCTCCCACGACTCCTTTTTCGCTTGGCGAATAATTCTCCTGGCCCTAGCCTTGGCCTCCTTGTATGCCATTAGAAGTGCAGTGGTTCGATTACGTCGAAAACGGTTCAATGCCGTTTTTCTAGCACGGATTGCTTCCTTACAATCCTCATTCCACCATGGACAGCTATATTTGGGAGGACCTGTTTTCTGTGGAATAGTTTCACGTCCAGTCGACAGAAGTTTCTCCACCATAGTTTGATAGCTCGCATTCATGTCAGTCACATCAATGTTGTCAAAATTACACTGGTCAGTAAATTCACACCACTTGGCCTTATTTAAGTTCCATCCTGCAAATATGTCCCGCCCAGGCTCAATAAACGCAGATTGTAATTGTACATCATAAGAAGCATATATGGGACAATGGTCACTGGCATGGAGATCTGAATCAGTCCTCCACTCCATATATTGTCCTATTTCACTGCTGGTGATAGTAATATCAATGTGTGACCAGAGTCCTGTGTACTCGTCCATGCGTGTGGGACAGCCATCATTCAGGAGGGTCAGAGCATTGTTCCTTATGATACTTTCAATTGAATTCCCTCTGGCATCACAGCGATCCGATCCCCACATATAATGTCTCGCATTAGCATCAGTGCAAATAATAAAAGGCTCGGGTAATTGCCCTACGAGATTGTCAATCTCAGTAGTTGTAACCTGTGGGTTAGGAGGTAAGTACAAGGAACAAACACATATACGTTGGCGACCCACTTTCACACAACACGCAATAGCTTGCAGTGCTGTAGTTAAAGGGACCTCATAATGTGGAAAAGAATTGCCAACATAGATACATACACCACCACAACGACTGTTGGAAGGCGAGTATCCGTTATACAGTGTATAGTTGGGAATACAAAAATCATATTCATCTGTGGAGAGGAAATGAGTCTCTTGAAGACAAATCACTTCACACGCTTTCTCAATAAGAAGAGGTTTAACTTCAGCCCATTTAGAAATTAAGCCTCGACAATTCCATTGCATAACATTCCATGCCATTGTTAGTACCTTGTTAGTTTCTTTTTTGTTTTGTTTTTTGTTGTTTTTTTTTGTTTTGTTTTTTGTTTTTTTTTTGTTTTTTTTTTAAGTTAGGGTATGATCACACACAGGTGTGCTGTCTACGTTCCCTGTGCAGACTTGGGCGGATCCGTCCACGACTTCCGTGGCAGAGATGTGGATCTGTCTCTGCTCACTCCTGTCCTATCATTGGGTTTGGTAGGCCTGAGTATAGGGGGTGATGGGGAGATCTCATCTGAAAGCATGAGCTGTTTTTGTTTGTTTTTGTTTCCTCCTTTGTTGCTTTTGTCTTTCTTAGCGGGCTTAAATGGCCCAGCATCGTCTCCAGTGCCACTGCTCCCTTGCGGGGCTGTGGAACCATGGGATGAAGCACTGTTGCGGGGCTGAGTGGGTTTTCTTTTGTTTCCCTCAACCTCAGAAGGGAGAGAAGCGTCCAGGGCCTGAGTCAAATCGTCCATGTCATCCTCGTCACTTTGTCTGTTGTGAATACTGAGGGTCTCCATTGTGTTTTGCGACTCCTGACCATCACCATCTTTTCCACTTAGCCGTCCACCCAGAGTAGAGCCGTCACTACCACTGATCTGGCAGGTACTACTGGTTGAACGTTGCGTCAGCAGTCTTTCCAGCAGTGCCACCATTTCACTCATCTTTGACTCTAACTTTGTCACTTTTTCCTTTAGCTCATCATCATTGGCAGCACTGGGGGTACGGACTGTGTTGGCATATGACCGAAGTATTGGGGGAGGCTCATGCCTGTCATCATAGAGTTTTCGTGCAGCAGAGAAAGAGATCTCCTCCTCCACCTTGATCCGACAGATCTCTTTCTCCTTCATCCACCGATCACACACATGATCCTGGCAGGAGTGTTCCTTCCCGCAGTTAACACAGTGGGGAGCACAGCCACCCTCATGGGGTACCAGTCCACATCTCAGGCACACTTTGCTTTTTGTGCATCTCTCAGCTGTGTGGCCAAAAAGGCCACACTGATAGCACTGGAGAGGGTTAGGCACATGTCTGGTAATGTGGTATGTCACATAATCCAGTTTCATTTTAGAGGGGCACGTCGGCTTATCAAAAGTCAGGAGTACAGTCGCTGTAGGTACTACTTTACCATTGACCTTACGAGTGAATCTCTTGGCACCAGTGACGCCATGGTCACTCAACCAGCCGACAATCTCGTCCTCGCTCAGGTCCTCCAGGTCATAGGCACGGATTGTGCCTCGGGAAGAGTTGAGCCTCCTGTCCTTTACTACCTCACAAGTCTCACCAGCAAGTTGTTGAGTTTTCAGAAGTTTGTCTGTTTGGGTCTCATTCTTTGTTTTGACCAGAAGGGAACCATCGCTCAGAAAGTTTGCTTTCTCCAGTTTGTCACTGTTTCCCAGGACTCCACGGATCCCCATCTGCACCCATGGCCAGCCTCGAGATTTAAGGGTTTTGTCAGACACTAGGCTTATCCTCAAGTACGAGCCCTGACTAGTCTCATCTCTGTCAAAGAACGTCTCATCAGACCTCACTCGTTTTCCGGGCCGTAAATCCGGCCCAGGCCCCATCCTGGAGCATAACCTCCTCTACGAAAGCGATAAAAGCTTGACACCAAATCAGTAATATCAAAGGATACTCGGAAAATAACCAATTGGAAAGTACAAAAACAACAAAAAACAAAATGTCTTCCACTGCCACGTGGCACGAGGCGAATATTCTTGCACGTCTGTCCCTCGCCAGATCTGAAACAAGAATGTCTCACTGGGCGGTCACCAGTGAACCTCTTCGCAATTGTCTTTAGGTGTCTTGCAATTGTCGACAAACATGATTGTTTACAGTTTCTCAAGAACCTTACTTTTACTAAATCTAGCAGAAATATTGTCGTGGTAGAAAATTGCTAGCTTGAAATACATATTTGCTCTGGGTAAAGAAAAATCATCTTTTGAAAAATATTAAAAAGGCTAGTTTTAATTTGAATAAAAAAAATATCAATGTATTTGCCTGAATATATCAAGCAGAAAACAGCGCCGCCTCGTGATCCTAAGCTGTTGGTTGATAGCCTTGGGTGATTCCTCAGTTTTCAAATCTAGCTTTTGCATGTGAGGTGTGACCGATGTGCCTCCATCCAGCGGAATCCAGCTAGATTGCAAAGTGGTCGGTCGTACGGGTTGGACCGCGGCGGCATAACTCGGCTTCTATAAGTCCGATTGACAGAGGACAAGCACCGAGATCGATCGTCCACAAATTTGATGACCAATCACAATGAAGTGGTAAGTACCTACGACATCTCACTCTTCGGCGTTTGGGTATGTAATTATGCGGTGGTGTCGTTTGTATACAAAAGTCGGTAGTGCCCCCCCCCCTTAATTGAAGGTGTTCCGCCGCTACAGCAACAAACCCTATGTAAACGCGTCTTCAGTTGGGCAAACTAGACTTTTGGAATCAAAATATGGAGGCATCAATAATTTGATTCTGGTGGGAGGAGCCACCATGACCAAATATGGGCATGGAATCAATTTTTTGATTCATTTGGGTACACTTTTGACTTCAAATGTCTCGTTACGGCGTAAAAAAGGCCCATGACGGTGAGATTTTTCTTAAAAAAGGTAGAAAAATGTGGTAGGTTTGCAAAAAGTGTTACCTCCAAGCTAAGAAATTGTCCCTTCTTTGGCCTTGTGAATGGGAAAAAGACAGAACCACTGCCCATCACGTAAAAGCTGTTTTGAGGAAATCGCACTGTATGTTCTTTTGTATCATGAATCACATAGGTACTAAACAATCAGTATTTGTGTAAAATGGCAAAATGAAATTTTTAAACCCCTAATTATCATTGTTGTAGTGCTTTTATATTATTTATATGGTTTTTACCCGTTGCTTCAGTTTTTGTTTTCTTGACATTTAAAAATTGTTAATTGTTATCAAATGTAGTGAAGGTAAAGTACAACAGTGCTATAGGTATCCGTTGTGGTGCTGAGGATACCACTAAATGAGAATAATAGCAAGATAAATGCTGTATTCTTGCAAGTCATTGTTGCCTATTTGTTAACATTACCTGTGAATCAAAATAATGATTAGCCAGCTGATGGGGAATCAATATTATGATTATCTGTTTAAAGTGAATCAGTTCCTTGATTGCCTTTCACTACCTATTGAATTCAAATTGTTATGATAGGGGCAATATTATTTTGCTTAGGAGATAGTTCCAGCATTTCTGTTCAAGATCAGGCATGCTCCTTCTTGAAACACTCTCTTATTTTTATGTGATTGGTAGGTTAGAAATGGTCTGCATTTATGCCCAAATATGGTCATAAGGAATCAATCTTTTGATGCCTCCATATTTTGATTCCAAAGGTCTAATTTGCCCAACTGTCTTCTGTGTGCTGACCATCGCACGACCTTGGTCGTCGGCCAAGCCAATCGGCATTGAAGTTTCCATATCCCCCCTATGATGTCGGCTTATGATGACAAGGTCACTTGAGTGACCTCTCAGGTGGCCTTCGAGGAAAAATCCGAGATACACAAGTTGTGAGGCCTCTGGAGGACACGGTCCTGTCCGTTTTATTTCCCTGTGAAAGCTCTTCTGGCATTAGGTTCATTGCGGATTTGTGACATTCACAGTTTAGCACCGTGCAGAAGTTTACGTATGACGTCATAGGTCAGTGACCTGACCTGACCTGAAAACGCGGCATGGGTGGAGCTTTTCCAGGAAAGTTGGTGGGGCAAAAAGTTGTCAAACCTACAATGTCCGATTGTTAAGTTAGATAAAATTCAACAATGAATCAATTCTTTTCATTACAGAGATAATATTTTGCATTACACAGACATTTCAAAGCTCCTCAATGCGAAAAACATAGGTTTGCTAAGCAGTAAAGTCCTGCAAATCGGCTTATGTTGGTGGGGCAAAACGCTTATTGGTGGGGCAAATTGGCAAGTTGGTGGGGCAGGCGCCCCACTAAGTGAATAGGAAGCTCCACCCCTGAAACGCGGTTGATGTCACATGATCTGGCTTGAATCAAAAGTTAATATGATAAATTTTAACTTTCTATCACAAGCGTGCTTTAAGCTATCACAAAAAAAAACTACGATGGTGGGCCCCGCCCCGCCCCTTTCCTCAGCCGGCGAGGGTTAACTTGTCAGCCTCGAATTTTCGCAAATACCTAATTGTGATTTTTGACCAATGACCATGAAAATACCGTACCTATCATTAAACACGACCAGAAGTGGCATGGTAAAATTTCTGACAAACGAAGCAAGATAAATATCGACTCAATCTCAAAACTTAAAAAAAACTATGTGATCGAAAACTGTGTGAACGAAAACGAAGCATTTATATGTGTGTAGAACGGCTGCTGACTAGTTGGACAAGATTCCAAATTTCAATTTGGCTAGATGGTCATGAAATACTCGTCGGTATAAACTGTAGGTATACACTTCGATTTGCCCTTGCATTACGTCTATCCCATGGCCTCGCTTTTCATTCTCGCTTTTTTTTTGTCCGGGATGATGTCGCCGCTAAACGAGTTGTTTGTTTCCTTTTGTTGAGAATTTGAGTGCAAGCAGTCTTGACGATTGCAGATTATTGTAGGACTATGACATAATAGGTAGCGGAATGGGGGAAGGAAGGGTGTGCACTGTGCAGGTGTTTGATTTAGATCATTAAGCATCATTTCCGCCATCATGCAGTGTCACATCTTCCCCTTCCCTTCACTGCGGCATCTCTGCGCCCCACACACGGGGTGAGACTAAATGCTTACTTCGAAATCTAAGCTGCTTTGCGGCATTGGCGGTTATGTGCGGCGTGTATGCCGCATGATTAGTAAGCGGCGACCACTAAATTAAAAACTCAATAGCTTTGACCTGTTTTCAATGGATAACACTGCATACCAAAAATGTCCATCGCTCTCGTCATAGGATATTTAGATTTAAATAACTAACTTATCTACATCATCGTTTTGAACCAAATTAATACTTTCAACTTGACCCTCGCCCGTATTGGTGTTTTTCCAGCCGCGAACGGCGAACGTATAAGGTATAACCCCTTGCCGTTTCGCTCCTGATCAAGCGAGAGCTTCGCGGAAAAAAACGAGCGTGTTGCCCGTGACGAGAGGAAGCCGATGATACCCAATTTTAAGGTCCTAGGTCATCGGTTGACCTTCCAGGTCAGGCCAATGACCCAAAAGGCGGAAAATTGGGACCTGTTAGAACGTCGTAGTGTGGCTGCTATGGGGTTTTCCGGGGTGCTGATCATGAATATCATGCTAGTTTTGATGATGATGTCTTCATTCATTTAGGCCAGGTCGGGTCAGGTCAGGTCAGGTCAACCAGTAGAGGTCCTGCCGGGTATTTGTAGTAGGTGTCAACCGCCTCTGACAGCCTCGTAACATGTCACGAAGGCACCAAAACTACTTTGTAAACGTTCATGTGGTTGCTAAATTCGAATTCAGCTCGAAAAACTGGCCTAGAAACATGTCAAACTCGAAAAAGTGAACCGAGTTCACCAAAGGTCAATGACCTGACCTGACCTTCAGGTGACTTTGACACCCACCCTAATGCATGGGGGCAACATCATATCACATGTTTGAACGCTTGAAACGGCCTTGCTTGAAACCACGAAAAGACTGCAAACGCGCTGCTAATGCGAGCCGACATACGCTGAATCGCGGTTCCGGCCAAACATGGTCTCGAAAAGTAGGTCACAGGTCAAAGGTTATTTGCGTCAGGGTCATGAAATTTTCAGGGTAGGTGTAAAATTGATCAACGCGAGGATACTAAACGTTACGTCGTGATCGGCCGCTTTTTACGCGAGTTATTCGCGAAAAACCGAGGGGAGTCCGTTCGACCCCCCCCCCCCCCTAAAGGGCGAGGGTTAACTCACAGTCCGAGCTCCGAACAAGTTCGGTCTTGTTTGTGAATTTGTCGGAGCATCACCTATTGTTAACGCCAGACCCCTTGAGACCCTAATTTTTCGCGATTACTTTTAAATGCGTGAAGGAATTTCAACCAAGCTCAGGACATGGCCGTTTCAAGACAGGCCGAAACTTTTACAATTTAGATATTTTATCGCCATTTCAATATTTCAGGCACTTGTCATTGACTCGTAATGTTAACTGTTTTTCCATCCTGGATAGAGGCTTTCTACGTCATATGACATTAGGCTCCGCCCACGACTGCGGCATTGACCCGTGCCCATCAGCGACCTCTGTACAAACGACACCCCTGCCATCTGTGAAGGACTATGAATTTCGCTGACGCTTCACGTGCTATGAGTCAATTGCAGCAGACGGTCAAGTAAATGTTAGGCTCTTGTTGACTCTTGTATATAGGACCAAGAGGACCATGACTCCTCAACCTACTACTCAGTCGTGCTTCGAACAAACGTTAACGATTCCTAACAAATACGATTTTCGATGTAGGGTATCTGTTTGAAATACGAGCGAGCCGTATGATGTGAAGCTCAGGCAATTAACTATTATTGCGTTGTTCGATGGTTGCATAGCGATGTACAAATCGGTAGCTACTTGGTGACATCCGACATCCCATTATCGCATTATCTGCAACGCCATAGGCTTTAAATACAGGTGAATATTTCCTAACCTTATGTCAGTTATATGCCATCTGCCCGTCATATGCAGCTTATATAAATAAAAAGAAAAAATATCAGCGAACATATCAGCATTGTAGAAGCAATGCGCATTGAGTATTTATGACTCCTTAGTCATCATGTCGCTCTCTGGGCACTGTCAGCCAAGACGCTACGCACAACTCCGCCGGCTTTCGGCACCGCTCGACCGTCGCCCGTCCCCGCTCCCCGCCACAGCGAGAGTGACCGCGCGCCGGCCCGAAACCGCCGCAGGCCAAGACCACAGAGGCGGGGCTTAGCTGTGACGTCATAACGTATCACAGACTGACTGGTGATAGCCTCTACACACCGGATGAAAATCTTGCTCGAAATTTAACATTAGGAGTCAATGACAAGTGCCTGAAATATTGCAATGGCGATAAAATATCTAAATGGGGTTGGGAACTCGATTTTTTAAGAATGCATGAAAATGATCAAACTATTTTCACAGAATTTATGGTGCATACCATTGCCTCATAAAATCAATAAGCTGAGAGAAATGGGGGAAGAAAGATAGGAAACTTGTTTTGAAAAGTTCTTGAAAAAAGATGCTCTTGATGCTGTTACGTCACATGTCACCTTCTGCGGTTGACAAATAATGGCGCATCTGGCGCACCACAGATTACATGTTATATCAATGGGTGAAAGATGTTGTTTGCTTCACTCTGCCATTCGCGCTGTTTTAACTTTAAATTATGCTAAAACATTTACGGATGAAATGTTCAGTGTCAAAAATCGATGTGTCTGCCGTGTACTATATTCCCACTTAACATGAGCGCGTGATAAACATTTTATGTACCTCGAATTTTCAAATGATAAAGATGATGAATCGGAGGATGCTGAAAAGCAAAAGCTCATTCCAATATTTGGACTACTTTACGATTAAAATGTTTACATTCCTGTCATCTTATTGATCATTTATTTGTTCTTTTTTATGAAAATAACTTAAGGCGTTGAGAACCGAGGTAATTTCTATCTACCGTGCCTTAACTTACCAGCAACAGCAATCTATCTACGCCCTACGGTGGCAAGGGAGACTGTGAAAGAAGCGTAAGATGGATTCTAAACAATTCTTTTGTGATATACTGAAGGGCAAAGTGCAGAGAAGAGCGTAAAGTCCTGTTTTGTGCCAGGCTGTTGCAGTAGCACTTATGAAACTCCGAAAACGATCTTCGTTCATGTCCCGAACAACATTACCCTGAGGAGATGATCGTCTGCAATAGCAGGAAGAGCTGATGCAAGTACTTTGAAATCCACTATCAAGTCGGTGCTATTGTTGTAATGATCACTGTGAGGTGAGATATTTTGTGCAAGGGCTGAGTGTAATGCCCAGGAAATGACCTCCATTCGCCCCCTGACCGGTCAGGGTTATAAAATTTGAGTGGATGGCGGTCCGTTTGGGGTTCAGATGTCAATTGTATTTTGTTACTGTCAAACAATACATGTTATGCTGGCAGCGAATGTGTGTAACGTCGTTTTTCGAAACAGAAGTTAGAACTGTAACGGCAGAGTGCTTGCTGGTCTCATCGTAAGTATTGTAAGTGTTGTAAGCAAAAGCATTGTCAATATTGTAAGTATTGTGAGCATTGATGTATGGTAGATATCACCTCACATGATCTCGGCTCAGATAACCCTCTCCGGTGTCCCTGTCAGTAAATGGCACCTGGATCATTACAGATGAGATAATTTGTCATAATTATTAAAGAATTGGGTGGTTTTGACTCGTTTACTCGAGGTGCAGGTCGCATTTCAATACTTTTCCATAGGCTTGCAATGTAAAGGTCACGACTCTGACCTAACCTCAGGTCACAGATCAAAAATTCTGAGATATACAAACGACACATACTGCAGGTACTGTTTTGAAGACTTGATGAGAGGAAATAACTTCGTGAAAAACTCAAGCTCTGACGTGTTTGCAAACTTTTCTGAGGTGGGGTCAACAAACCTGCTCTGGTTACCTGACCTGACCTGACCTGGCATTTTTTTTTTTTTTTTTTTTGCTGAGATGTGCGCAATGAGCATTTAGGAAAAGTCACCAAATATGAGCTGAATGTCTCGCGGCGTTTGGCAATTGTACAAGAAAATCCTGAAAGGTCTCCCCGTCCGAAATAGGGTTAATATGTATATGAAGAGTTGCAGATGCCAAACATACCCAGATCTAAGACTGCAGTTCCCAGCGCCTCTGCAACGTTTTTAAAACAAACATACATAGGACATACAAACATGTTTATTTGCATCTGTTTTGGATAATAGCAACTCATGGCGCCATCACCCGCGATAACTGTTAGGATTTGAGATATATTTTTATTTAGGCCATTAGTTTGGCTGTAATGTTTATTAATATTAGTTGGGCGGAGTTTGGTAGTTTTTTATTTAACTTGTGGTATGTTGTGCTGATTGCGGGTTGTTCAAACCTTTCAAATGTAAAGACCTTATTGAACTCAACCCTACCCCTACACTACCCTACATACGACTGGACGCTTTCCAAGCCCACAAGCATCACGACGCCGAGATGGAATGTAGCCGAGAAATCACCCTCGCCATCTGCTCTAGAGCTAATCGTGTGGGGCGGCGTGTGGGGCGCCGCTTAGCCTATGGGGGTGCACTTCTAGTGGATGGGGGACGAGGGTGCACATGCACCCCTTTCATATGGAAAGTTACTTCCCTGATTACAGCTCCCCGTATTGCACCTAATCAGGGAACGGCCAGCAAACGAAGGAACTATTTCTGGATGACAGGCGAATAACCGCTCACGCAAGGAGCGGAGCTCCGCCCCGTCCAAAGTGGCCAACAAAGCAGAGACAGAGGCAGCATCACATCTTCCATCAAAGAACTGGTTTCTGGCTTGGAAGATGAGCTCCATCTTTGCATCCGAGTCGGTGCTGTCAGGAATCAGCTGGTCTAATGGAGTGAGAGTGGTGAGACGACTAGCTTGTATCAGAGCTGCCTGGTCTTCGTAGCATTTGCACCGATTCTTCTCGATCGGACTCTGAATTCTGTCCCTCCTGCGTATTACTTGAGGCATTGCTATGTAGCTAAGTCTTTGGCAGAGTTTCATTATCCATGCTTTGCAAACAGTGCCATAACAACACAGTTAATTAATCACCAAGCTTCTTTGCAAGTTCCAATACAGTTGAATCGCACGCGATTTGAGTGCAAAAATCAAGAAAAGTGCCAACTTGTTCCCGTAAAATATTTTGAATATTGACCTAAAAAAATGAGTAATTTCCAGATAAAATAACAGCGAAATCAGTTTTCGCTTGCCAATAAAACTCGCAGATATTGAAGCTCCATTATTAAAGGAACATTTTAGTATATGCCATTCTTGATAAAACTTCTTAGCCACGCAATACCAGCGCAAAATAAAGAGACACTGAAAACACGACCAATCACTCCGATTTACCATAGGAAAATACATAGAAAATGTATGTCTCAACTGCGCCAAATATACAGACAGTTATATACCTACATGTGACGTCATGATTAGCCCGACCAATCAGAAGCAAGTCGTTTTCAGCCACAAATAATTAATTTCTGAACTAACTAGGCATTTTTTTAACAAAGTGATTTTAAATTAAATCATTAAAAATTCTGACATTTTTTATTTTACCAAAACATACAGAGCATGCAGATAGGTCCCAACCCTATTGTAAAAGTTTCGGCCTGTCTTGAAACGGCCATGTCCTGAGCTTGATTGAAATTCCTTCACGCATTTAAAAGTAATCGCGAAAAATTAGGGTCTCAAGGGGTCTGGCGTTAACAGTAAATCTAGTAGAGATGATGGTGGGAAACTAGGCTTTTAAGGAGGGAAGGGAGTCGGTGACGGCACTACAAGTAGAGCAGTCATAAGCTGGTGACAGGGCTGACATACCATGTTTTGATAGCATGACTGAAACAGACTTTTTGGGTAGCCAGGAAATCGCATGCGAGAGCCTATTGAAATTCTTACATCGGCCTTTATATGCACCAGTCGTATACAGGTGCGGGATTTGGCATACGATTTCCAGACAATCGAAAGACTGTTTGGAGCCAACGAAGGAAGGAATGAGTGAGTACCTACTAAGTTGAAGGCATTAATTTGGTTCAAAATGATGATGCAGATAACTTAGTTATTTAAATCTAAATATCTTATGACGAGAGTGATTGGCATTTTTGGTATGCAGTGTTATTCATTGAAAACAGGTTGGAGCGTTTAAGTCTTTAATTTAGTGGTCGCCGCTTACTAATCATGCGGCATACACGCCGCACATAACCGCCAATGCCGCAACACAGCTTAGATTTCGAAGTAAGCATTTAGTCTCACCCCACACACGGCGCCCTCACCCTAACGCCGGCCCCCGCCGACTGACCCACTCGCCGCGCCGGGTGCCGCGACCTGACCCAATGTCACTGCCGTAGCCTGCGCATTAGAATCGGGGCTGGAATCCGGGGGCTCGGCCTGCCGGCCGCCTCTGGAACAGGAGACTTTTTTGTAGACCTTGTGACAAGGTAGTGTGCATGCAGAGCACACCAATCACCTTCGGACTGGACGAAAGCCGCGGAGTACTGCACAAAAGGTCTCACCAAAGATTGCAGGCGTGCCATATAAGCGGCCTACATCACTGCACAAGGAGACGCCCTGAATACTTCAGCTGGTTCTGTCCGACTTGCAAGCCCACTAGCCGTTTCATCGCCAACTAACGCTCGATCATGACCCTGACCTTGTCCAATGCAGCAACATTTGCGGCTACTAGCACTCCGTTTTCATGGTTGCTGATTAGCAGGTTCGGGAGTGTCGGCTTGCGAACTGCACTAGCAGACGCCCACACCTACCATCCAGTAGGATCCAGAATATCGTTAAGTAGGAAAAATGATTGGACGGTAATCGTGGCGCTTTTGATCAGTGGCTGAATGACAGCGACATCTATAACTCAGACTGCAGAGCCTGAGTCTGAGTTAAGCTTACAAAAATCGCCCATGAAAAAATCGCCCTTCGCCCGCCCGCCGCGATGCGGGCGGTTCTTTTTTTGCGTCGTTTTTGGTATTAAGTTTATTTTCGGTTGGCGGCGGCCGGGCGCTTTTTTGCGTTTTTTGCGTTTAGCGGCGTGCGGCAAGGCCTCGTCTAACATGTTAACGGGGGGGGGGGGGCAAACCCCCGCAGTCATCGGCCTGCCCTCCCCCCCCCCCAGTCAGGGCAAAAAGCCACTACTGGGGGAGCCGGCAATAGCCAAAAGGCAAACGAATTTTTAGTTCGAGGCGTCAGTGCACATAAAAGCAAATGTGTAAACGGAACATGGATGCAATGTGAACACTTTGATACCTACCCGATTACTTAGGCCTGTTATCAAGTGTTTATTTTGTTTACCTGACCTGAACCTTTTTTTTCGCTCAGCAATACGTTACATTTCGTCTTTTCAGGCGCCCAACTCCGTGTCTCGGACATTCTTTTTTATGAATTTAGTCCGGACCTTTTGAATGGAAGGATTCACAAGGACAAAGCTCCCGCTAAGCAGAGCTTGTTGCGTTGGCCCTGCCCTCTACCCTCCGATCGCGCAATTCCTGATCTATGGCAGAAGTTAGAGCCCAAAGTTTAACGTATATGCACATAGCCGCGCACGGCCGGTCCCCTCACTGACTTCGACTGACTACGACCTGCCACCAACCGCAACCATACTCGCCAGGAGGAAACATCGAGCGACTCTGTCGCGCTTCGAACCCGGACTGTTATAACCGGGACGCGTGCCCTCACCACGCGGAGTCCAACGCTCTACCGACAAAAATTTCTCCTTTACGTATCAATCTGTTGTTTCTGTCCTCGGGGCGTCAATCTGTTGTTTTTGCCTATCGTCGTCCTCACTATTCGGCGTCCAATCCAACTTCTGGCTGGACGGTCACCGGTGTGCGGCTAGAGTAGCTCCTAATCGTAATGAAGCAGGCTCCCGTGGTGGTCGTACGTAGGCGCAGATTGGTGGTCTGTCTATGGGAACGGGTACTGACAGCTGGATTATGTATCTAAAGAAGTCGGCGTGGAGTCCCGGTGGGCAAATGCCAGCCACTTAGGGTCCCAACGGGCCTCAAATTGCACTTCTACACGAGAAATCTTCATTTTTTGTTTAGTTTATAGCCTCTGACGACCTTAAGGTTGTGTCGGAGATCCACGGTGATTACGGAGAATCCACCTGAGAAGCCATCATCTCCAAGTTGATACATAGGCATTACACTAGTCTGAGGGGGCCCTAGTGGGAAAATACTGTCTCCACTCAGATTGACCCTTAAAGAGAGAGAGAGAGAGAGAGAGAGAGAGAGAGAGAGAGAGAGAGAGAGAGAGAGAGAGAGAGAGAGAGAGAGAGAGAGAGAGAGAGAGAACTGTATTTACGGACTCATGGTCCAATTGTAAATGAGACAGAACCACTTTACACTGCCAACAGTGCCCGATTCCACACAGCCCTATATCTAGAGCGTATGCTCACATCACTGTTCACAAGAGCGCTCAAAACAGTGTTTTTGGTCAAACCGAGCCTTCGGAGAAATATCCATGATGACTTTCTGAACATAACATCAAAGCTATCAATGCCTTCGCGAACATGCATTGCAGAAGCACTACAGAATCTCTCGTAGCCAAAAAACATTCGAGCAGCATTATTCAGGCAAACCTTAAACTTGTTGATAACAGACACATTGAACACGTGCCAAAGGTGAAGGCAATATACAGTGGCACAATAGGACATATACAGAAACTTCTTTACCTGGTACGAGCACATCGAGAATTTCCGAATCAGCGAGTTCGTTCGACAGCACAGTAAACGATATTGCTGCTGGATTTCCAAATTGTCAGTTGAGTCTTCAGAAATATTAAAACCTAAATATTTATAGCTATTCACATATTTCAGAGTTTCACCGCAAAGAGTAAGCTGTGGCAAACACATATTCTTGAACATTTTTGGGCGCAAGCACATACACACAGTCTTTTTCGTATTATAAACAATGTCATGTTCATTCGCATATTTTTCACATGTGTTTAGTAGGACCTGAAGGCCAAACGGCGTGGGTGACAAAAGAATCATATCATCAGCATATGCTATGTGGTTCATACTACCTAGGTAGCGACAGCCAACACCAGTGTTATCAAGGCTCACAGACAAAGAATCAACATACAGATTAAACAAAAATGGTGAAAGAATGCCCCCCTGTCTGACCCCATTGCAAACAGTGAAGCCACTTGTAACGTACTGTCCCCATTGCGTATGAAATGATTGTGTACCATACCATTCCACGAGAAGATTTACAAGGCAAGCATCCATTCCCCTACGCAAAAGCTTGTCAAACAATTTCCAATGATTAACTCGATCAAACGCCTTTTTAGCATCAAGAAAGCACAAGAACACTGGGCTATTGTTTCGCAAGTAGTACTCAGATAATTCCTTTACAGCATATATGGCCATGTCAGTAGAGTGTGACGGCTTAAAACCAAACTGATGGTCACTGGTACAAAAGACGTCACGGCTACGATTTAAAACGATTGACTCCAGCACTTTGGAGCTGACACTCGCTAAGGCAATCGGCCGGTAATTATCCTTATCAGAAATATTCCCAGTTTTGTCCTTCACTATGGGAACAATCACAACTTTGGTCAAACTTTTGGGCAGGTAGCCATGTTTTAACATCATGGTGAAACACAAGGACAAGTGGGTGAGACACATATGACCAGCATGCTTAAAGTGCTCTGCACTTAAGCCATCATGACCACTGCTCCGTCCTGACGCCAGGTCTCGCAAAGAGTTAGACACTTCCTGCACAGAAATGTTATGCACAACACCCATGTTCTCTCTCACTCGATGAAGTACAGATTCCTTTAACGTATCATCACAAACTGAATTCAGTATACCAGAAAAATGGTCTTTCCACATGTGTGCAATGTCTTTCGTCCCGCTCACAGCATTCACTGTTGTAGCAAGAGGAGGGGAGCTATTCAGATTTCTGACCTCCTTCCAAAAGGAAGCGGGATCACGTGGGTACCTTGCGAGCTTATCAGCTAAGTTCCTAGCCCGAAGATCCTTATCATTGCGAATGCACCATCGCAGGGAGTATTTGAAACGAGCCTTTGCTAAACGCAGCTGATCATAGATGTAGCCGGTCTTGGGCTTTCCGACAATAGCCCACAGACAATATATGTCACCAAGCGTCGAGTGAGCCTTCTGTACAAACTCACTCCAGCCCGGCACCGGCTTATGTCCGCCGCGCACCTCTCTAGCTATACTGTGGCGAGATGATTCATGCAAGCAAGATATTATTTCACTATAATATCTATCAATATCTGAACAGTGATCAACACAGTGCGTATCGTTACAATTTAGAACATTAAGAGGAGCATTTATCTCGTTTAGCCTTTCATTCACACCCGCAGTGTACAGTTCAAGGCGTGCACGATCGACCGTTGACCAGTCAACCACCCATTTGAAATCCTCACTGTCTAAAAGCCTGGTATGGATCATATAAAACCAGTGTGGGCTACCATAGAGGCCGGCGTGGGTCCAGAAGCTGGCATGAGCTCAGAGTCAAGCGCTCAGTCCAGTATTAGTAAGTCTATTAGTCAGTCTATTAGTAAAGTAATCTTGGCTCAGTCTATGCGTGTGGGCCCCCGACATAAGGCTCGGCATGCAAATTCCTTGGACAAGCCACAAGGCGACAGGCCACTCAAACAAACGCTCAACACCGATAAGTGTGATTATTACTGTCTGATGGGCAATGTGAGGAGGCTACAAGTACAATCTAATGTAAAAGCATGGGTCGGATGGCCTATTATTTTTTCCCAAGGGCGGATCCAAGGGGGCCCAAGACGATCAAAGGGGGGGGGGGCATACTATCTTTTGCCCCCCCCCCAGACATAAATCAAGAAAACTCAAAAAAATAAACATTCTCAAAGTTCCTATGCTGAAAACTGAAATATTGCTTTGATGATTGAGTGACCTTGGGGCAAACGTGAAAAACTCTGCCAACCAGAGTCAAAATGGCCTGTGCCGGCGAAGGTTAACATGTAGGAGAAAGTGACGTGATATCACATTGTTATTCGCATTCATAGGCACGTGTTCTGTATTGTGTACTGGTTGGTTTTAATTGCAAATTTGTTGGAAAGTAAGATTGTCATTAGGCACTTTTTTTAAAGAAAAAGGTATTTTCAACGTTTGCCATGGCCAAATGTGTGATTCTTGTCAGAAAACTGAGGAATGATCATAACAACACTGAGTATAATCAACTTCAGCTTGAGAGATTTCAGAAGCTTCTTAACCCGGCAGTTGCTGGGGTATTTCGCCACCCACCGTTTGCTGGGGGGGGGGGGGGCGTTAAACGCCCCCAGCCGATAACTCGAGAACCAATAGGCGCAGCGAAACGCACGAGGCGGCAAACGAAAGAACGCGACGAGACGCTTCAGATGAGTACTTTAAAGTTGAATTTTGAGGTCACAGGTGGGGTCAAGGTCAGGTCAAACACCTGAAATCGGGCTTTCAGTAGCATGGACTTCAGGACTTCGCAATTGGCGCCTCTCGTCATAAACTCTGTCAAAACGGTGCACAATCCATCATATAAGGCCTACAAGAGTGTCAGCTCCATGTAAAGGTCAGTCAAGCATAGGTCAGGGTCAAGGTCAGGTCAACCGGGTAGGCAAATATCCCCGAAAATCAAAACTGGTATTCGCAGCCTGTGACACATGTTTTATGGGTAATTTGAGGCGTAGAACACGATGGTGACATTCATTTTATCATATGTGTACGTGTTTGGCTCAAAAAGTTAAATTTAAAAAATGCATGTATCATGGTGGTGAAGTAGTCACGAGAAATTGCCGAGATTCAGTTCAAGATTTTGGAAAATGCGGAACGATAATCAATAATCGAAGATAGCCATTTGATTGTTCATGGTATTGGCAGTCTAATGGCGTTTACGGCATGTCTGTATGTCTATTCTGTGATTTTATATGATTTTTTGAACATATGCCGTTTTTGGTCGAAAACTCAGAAATCATGACGTCACTAAAACCTCGATATCTCTAAAATTTTCCGATCGATTTTTTGAAACTTTGTCACAATAAACTTCAATCAATTCTCTACAGGTACCCAAAATTTGGCGCGCCTACGGCGCGACGTTTTTATGCTATGGCCCGGCGAAAAAAGTGGGGGCGTTTAACGCCCCCCCCCCCCAGCAACTCGCGGGTTAATAGCTGAAGCTTATTCATAGTTCATTAACACTATTAAAACAGGAGCTTTCTTGTCTCATGCCTGAATGTATATGGATTTAAACCTCGCCCGTATTGGCGTTTTGTCAGCCGCGAACGTATAGGGTGGGGGGGGGGGGGCGTTGCCCCCATCGCCGTTTGGCCGCTGATCGAGCTAGAGCTTCGCGAAAAAAAAAACGAGCGTGCTGCCCGTGACGAGAGGAAGACGATGATGCCCAATTTAAGGTCCTAGGTCATTGGTTCATGGTTGACCTTCCAGGTCAGGTCAATGACCCAAAAGTCGGGAAAATTGGGACCTGTTAGAGCGTCGTAAGTGTGGCTGAGCTTTTCCGGGGTGCTGATCACGAATATCGTGTTAGTGTTGATCCCAGAAGATGTCTTCATGCATTTAGGCCAGGTCGGGTCAGGTCAACCAGTAGTGGTCCTGCCGGGTATCCGTAGTACGTGTCAACTGCCTCTGACAGCTTCGTAACATGTTACGAAGGCACTTAAAGTACTTCGTAAATGTTCAAATGGTTGCTGAATTCGAGTTCAGCTCCAAAAACTAGCCTAGAAACATGTAAAACTCGAAAAAGTGAACTGAGGTCATCAAAGGTCAATGACCTGACCTGACCTTCAGGTGACCTTCACACCCATCCAAATGCATGGGACAAACATCATATCACATGTTTGAACGCTTGAAACCACGAAAAGACTGCAAACGCGCGGCTAATGCGAGCCAACATACGCCGAATCGCGATCCCGGCCAAACATGGTCTCGAGAAATAGGTCACAGGTCAAAGGTCACTTGGGTAAGGGTAATTAAAATTTCAGGGTAGATGCAAAATTGATTAACTCGAGATTACTGAAAGTTTCGTCGCCATTAGCCGTTTTTACGCGAGTTATTCGCGAAAAATCGAGGGGGGTGGGGTCTGTTCGATCCCTCCCCCTATACGGGTAGGGTTGACAGAGGAAGACACAATTTCCCCTTACCTGTACTTGTTTTTGAAGTGTTTCAAGCGTCATTTTGAGAAGGTACTTTATTCAGTTAGGGGGTGCATGTGCACCCCCAGAACCCTTAACCCTCGCCGGACCTATTGGTTTTCTACATACGCGCCGGCCGAGGGGGAGGGCGGGTACGACCCCCCCCCCCTCGCCGTTTCGCCCCTGGTGGAGCTAGCGCGTCGAGGAAAAAACGAGCGTATGCGCCGTTACGAGACGCAGAGATTGGTACCCGATTTTAAGGTCCCAGGTCAACCGGTGACCTCTGAGGTCAGGTCAAGTGCCCCAAGGTACGGTTCAGTTTTTGGTGAATAAGTTCGCAACAAACGGTCGCAGAGCCGCGATTTTGGCAGCATCGTGTTCACCTCGCTCAGGCACGTCGAATAATATACTTTTTGTCCGGGTCAGGTCAACTTGGGGTGTTGACCTCAGGTCAAGGTCAGATCAGCACCCCCAGGTCACGAAGCTGGTCGAAAGAGGTTATGTCGCATATCATTCGATTCGGCAGGTCTTTCTGAGTCCATTGGTGGCTTTCCCGACTCGCTAGCTCAATTTGATCGGGAGTTATTGACGAAAAACTAATATGACCTTTATGACGTCATAAATGACGTCACGCAAGGTCAACATTGCAAAAGTGACGCATCTAACCTTGCAAGGAGTGCATCAAATCACGATTCTGTGTGCTTGAGATAGTTGGAGATCGTTCCCGGCGCCAGAATAGCAGTTTTCATTTTTCCCCATTGACTTATAATGGTGAGGTCACGAAAATGACCTGACCTCATATGACCTTTAGGAAAAATCCGAGATAAACAAGTTGTGAGACTCATAATGGATACTAGATCCTGCAAGTTTCATTTCCCTGTGACATCTCCTCTGGCAGTGAGGGCGTTGCGAAGTTGCGACATCTGAAGACCGTGCAGAGGTTCACTTATGACGTCATAGGTCAGTGACCTGACCTGACCCAAAAATGCGGTTGGTGTCAAAAGATGTGGCTTGAATCAAAGGTCAGGTATGCCAAGTTTCAGCTCTCTATCGCCAGCGTGTTCGGAGCTATCGCGAAAAAACCCTATGGGGGGCGGCACCCGTCCCCCCCCCCTCGGCCGGCGACGGTTAATTAATGCTCCACCATATGTCACTAACTAAACCCACTAATTGAAGTTATACTTAATGACACATGGGTAGTTTTCACTCAACATAGTAGGATAATTAAGCATTAAATGCAAAATTAGAGCTTGAGATTGTCCGGCATTTAGCCCAACAGGATACCTCTTCAATCGTCCTAGCTGAACCCAGCATAAGCTCAGCTTGTCTGAACTCGGACACACCATCAACATTGCCGAGTCTGAATTTGAGCTCGACGCCGGGCCATGGGCCTGAACTTTGTGGTCATGGGCGCGGGAGCTGGGGGTCTGGGGGGCAGCCTGCCCCCACAACTCTGGGGCCGTGGGGCGCTGCCCCACAACTTTTCATAGGGCTAGGAACCGTCGGGGCAGCTTGCCCTCCCTGAATTAGCGGTTGTGGGTCACAAAGGAAAACTAAAGGGAAGAAAACATTTAAGAAAAAATCCCCCTCTTTACCTTACTTGACAGCTCATGTGGAAGATTTAAGCCTTTATTCTACGTTACCAAAAAGGTAGTTCCTTGACTCAGCTGAGACAAAATATCTCACTTTTTGCAACTGTTTTCGTTTCGTTTTTTTTTTCGATGAAAAGGCGAAGGGTTAAAAATAAGTGGCCTAAAACCGGTGAGAAAACTAGATTTGGGGGTACCCTAGGTTTGGCTAGTCCCAACCGGTTGCCCCCCCCCCCCCCCCAAGACGGCCGGCTGGATCCGCCCTTGTTTTTTCCTTTAGTTTTCAAAAAAAAATCATGGTGTCAGGGCTGTGATGAAAAATAAGTGGTTTAAATCCGGTGAGAAAACAGGATTTGGGGGTACCTACCCTAGGTTTGGCTCCTTCAGGCTCTGCTCCCCCCCCCCCCCCAGTGAAAGTTCCTTAGACAAGGCCCTGGCGTGCGGCCGTTTTTTGCGGCTTGCGGCGGGCGGGCGTGCAATGCAATTTTTTGCGTCGGTGTTTGCGTTTTTTTGCGGTGTTTGTGTTTGGCGGCGGGCGGGCGTATGCGGTGGTGTCGTTTGTATAGGCCAGGGGCGACGAATTCAATTTTGGCGTGGGGGGGGGCAAGATTAGTGATGTCAATCACGGAAAATCGGAATACCGATACCAGTGGCGTAGACAGGGGGGGCCATGGGGGCCATGGCCCCCCCTTTCCGCCCAGCCGCCCAGATGGCGCCCCACTTAGCGCCGACTAGGCTGATGCCGTTTTACAGAGGGAGCATGAATTAAAAAGCGATGTGCAGGCAGGGATCGAACTCAATATCTCTTTAGGGGTGCCTGGACACCCCAATGTTCTCCAGGGCACCCCCAAATAGGACCTGAGCCCCCCAATGTTTAAGGGCGCACCTCCGGAAACCAGAATAGGTATTCCGAACCCCCAGGGTCGATGGCGCCCCTGAAAGCCGCTGGCACCCACCAGAACGGAACAGTCGCCCCATTTAAGGTTAATTGCACCCCTCTGAAGTTCATAGCTGCCCCATTCGGCCCCATCCAAGGTCGATGGCGCCCCCTGAAACCACTGGCGCCCCTCTAAAGCACCCGCATTCTTCTCAAGATCACAGTCGCTCTATCCGAGATCAATAGCGCCCTCAAGAGAGTCACTAGCGCCCCCCCCCCCTTGAGACTGAAGTCGTCCCGCTTGAGACTAAAGTCGCCCCATTCAAGCCCAATGACGCCCCTCCAGAGCGCCCGGTGCGCTTCTGAAGATCACAGTCGTCCTCATCCGAGGTCGCTGGCGCCCCTCAAAAGTCACCGGCGCCCATCTAAACGGAGATCACAGCTGCCCCATCTTAACCCGCGCCCCGTTGGGCTCTGCCGAGCAACGCGCCCGGTTGGGGGGGGGGGGCCATTTTGGCCCCCCCCCCTAAGATCTCGAGAACCACGCAACATAGCGACAAGCGGTAAACGGCGTTGGATAGCCCCAACGGGGAACTACCTTGTGACCCAATTTTATTGACCTAGGTCAAACCGATGACGTCACAGGTCAGGTCAAAGGTCCAATTTTCACCGTTTACAGGCACTTCAAGAAATGCGTTGTAAAATCGAGTAAAATGCATTTCATTGAAAATCATCGATGGGTAAATGTTCTTCAAACACATATTTTGCTATTTGAGGTCACTGATACCAGGTCAGGTCACAGAGGTCAGGTCACGGGGGGGTCACAATATGAAAGTGTCGTGTGATACATGTTTTATGGTCCATTTTACATGGCAAATGCGATTATATGGGTCAGGCAGCCTTTGGGGCCAGCTTAGATCGCGTTTTGGTCAAGGTCAGGTCAAGGTCAGGTCAAGGTCAGGTCAAATTAGGTCAAATTTCAAAGTTAATATTTTTGCATAAAATGGGTATCGAATCGATGAAGCTCGTCACGGGGAGTTCAATGGTGGTCTTTGTTTTGCCGTACGTGGTCTAGAATTGCTAAAAATTGAGTTCAAAAATTTGACGTCATCATTTTTGAACAGTTTTTTCGCTATAACTTGGCCAAAAAACGAGATATCGATCTGAAATTTGGTATGTATATAGAAGAGCACTGGGACTATCACATATATTCCGGTTTTTTCGAAATTCGGAAAAATGTTGGATTTTTTCAAAGTTTTTCTAAAAAAATCAATTTTTTGAATTTTTTTTGGTCAAAAACCAAAAATTTTGAAAATCCGAGATAGCAGTTTTGTAGCGCCGCTTTTTGTCTACTAGACCATACAAAGAACTTTGAAATTGCTTGATAACTGTAGATTTGGTGAGCGTTTCAAGATTGCATGTTTTTTGCTCATTTTTGCTCGAACATGACCTCAGTTTGACCTCAATAACTCCTGACCTAAGGTGACCTAAGACTTGAAATTTGGTGTGAAGGTGTCAAATTGATGCCCGGGAAGGTACTGAAAATTTGGCGGCGCTGCGCGCCGCCGTTTTCTTGCTATTCAGGAAAAACCACAGGGGGGGGGGCCAAAATGGCCCCCCCCAACGGGGCGAGGGTTAACCCTAGAACGCCTAGGGGGGTTGTATCAACCCCCCCCCTGAGGTTTTTTCGAAGTGCACGCTAAACGGCTTGTCGTAGCGGGCTGAAATTTTCAATACCCTCTGGGGCAACCTTTGCGCATCTTTTGCCGAAAAAAAAAATTGATCGGGTCATGTCAGGTCACGGAGTTATGACGTCATAAGAGGTACAGCGTCCGGCCGGATTTTCACAAACTGAGTGCCAACGCCCTAGGTTTCCTGCCGGTGGTACGGACATCGGTTGATGGATCGTGATGAAACTTCCCATGCATGTTGGGGCAAGTATTGGCTATCATATGGTATAAGAAATTTGACCGGGTCAGGTCAGGTCACGGAGCTATGACGTCACAAGAGGAACAGCGTCCGGTACTATTTTTGAAAAGCGCCCGAACCACTATTTTGCTAATTCTTGTCACCTCAATGGGAATATGCAGCAATATTAGCTTCTATAGGGAGCAAATGGACCTCCCAAATCCAAAAATACAATCAGATTTCAAAAATTTAAATTTTGATTTTTCGAATTTCTGCCGCCGACTGTGACCTTGCCGACTTCCGGCGCTCCCAACGCGCCATTTTTAGAGCTAGGGAAACGAAATACATACCAAACGATAGAGAATTGATCAAGGAACACGATAGTGAAGGTTTCAAGTCGATATCTCCCACCGTTTTGCCGCAATCGCCCTTTCGCTGCCCTTTCGCTGATCTTTGGCTACGCCACTGACCGATACCAAACCAAATACCAACTAAAACCACGGGAGAATACCGAAACCAAACCAACTTGAGAAACTGAGGGAAATACCAACTTTTTACCGATATCTTAGCCTCTAATACATTAGTGAGGGCCTATGATACCAACAAAATACCAAACACATTACGATTGAAGTACCAAATACCAAGTTGGTATCGGTTTGGTATCGGTATACCAAAAAGTTGGTATCCGATTGACATCTCTAGGCAAGATACTATACGAGATAATGCCATAGGCGGATCCAAAAATGTTTTTTTCCACGCTACGGGAACATAACCCCAAAAAGTATCTCCAAAATCCAAAAACTCGGATTTTGATGCATTACATACCTACCTACCTACTCCTGAGCAGCTTCAGCATGGGTGGAGAATTGTCGAAATGCCAGGGGATGGTTTCACTGGCGGATCCAGGGCTTGAGAGCGGGCGTTGGGCACACCAGGGAAGGAGCCAAACCTAAGGTACCCACAAATCCTGTTTTCTCATCGGATTTAGGCCACTTTTTCGTCACAGCCCTGGCACGATGATTTTTTTTTAAGACTTGAAAAAAAAAATTGTAGGCCACCTGACAGGGGCTTTTTCTTTCGGCACCTGAAGCCTCTCTGGGCTGTGAGCCTCTCTGGGCCCTATGTAGGGCCATTGGAAGTCAGGTTAAGGGTTGACCCACAGAGGTGCACGTGACCCACAGGGGAGCACTGCCGCTTCAACCCTATTGGCCGTAGTGTCTAACGGTGGCGGCCATATTGCGCAGACCAGGAACCGGCCGCCGCCTGTGTTGAGGAATAGGGAATTCGGGACCTCGATTTACGTTTGCGGCCGCCGCATCCGTTACGTTCAAGTTACGTAGATACGGAACCCGGCATCTTACGCAGAATTGAGTGGGAACACGATCAAATCTTCAGAATTCCTTAAATTCACTCGCCGGACCATCGTCTTTCTAAATTTGCCCCGGCTGAGAGGCTTGATTGAACCCACCCCGCTAATGCGCCGCTAATTCAACTAGAATTTAGCGGTAAAGTGGTCGTATGAGGCAGAGTACAATGCAGAGTGACTGGTTGGTAGAAATCCGCTTTAAAGGTCTCAGGTCAACCGGTGACCTCTTGAGGTCAGGTCAAGTGACCTAAGGCACGGGCTCGGTTTTTGGTAAATAACTTCGCCAAAAATGGCCGTAGAGCCGAGATTTTGGCATCATCGTGTTCACCTAGCTCAGGCGCATCGAGTGATGTACTTTTTGTTCGGGTGAGGTCAATTTACGGCATTGACCTCGTGACAATGTCAGGTCAGAGCTCTCAGCTCACTAAGCTTGTCGAGTAAGGTCATGTTGCATATCATTCGATTCGGCAGGTCTTTCTGAGTCCATCTGTGGCTTTCCCGATTCGCTAGCTCAATTTGATCGGGAATTATTGAAGAAAAGTTTATGACCCTTGTGACGTCACAAATGACGTCACGCAAGGGCAACAATGCAAATGTGAAGCATTGGACCTTGCAAGGAGTGCATGGAATCACGATTCTATATGCTTGAGATAGTTTCAGATCATTCCCGGCGCCAATAGTGAATATTTCCTCATTCACTTATAAAGGTTTAACGTATAAGTTCCCTGTAGTTGAGGATTTTTTTCAGATGTCATCTTGTTCTCAACTCAATTCTGCGTAGGATGCCGGGTTTCGTGTCTACATAGCTTGAACGTAACGGATGCAGCGGCCGCAAACGTAAATCGAGGTCCCGAATTCCCTATTTCCCAACACAGGCGGCGGCCGCTTCCTGGTCTGCGCAACATGGCGGCACCGTTGGACACCATCTGGCGGCCGATGCGCCTTCCACATTATAGAGTTCAGTGACGTGACCACACGGTGCCGACTGCCGACACTCCGCAGGAGATCGTTTAGGGCCTCAGAAACTCGTCTTTTCTGTCAGAGGCCAGCAAAACCGCTCAGAGATTTTAGCGGGCCCTACACGTAAAAGATCTGTGCGGACCTTCGGGTATAGTATACCTGGGCAATATTTGCCCTCAAAGGTTCTCGTGGCGCCCCTAGAGTCCGACGTAGGGCCCCTTGACATGGGTGTGGCACTCAAAGACGGCTGAAGAGACCCTTAAAGATATGTGGGTCTTTAGATACATGCGTCTGGTGATTGACTTGGGTTCTGAATGTTATCGGGGAGCTATTTCTCAGACACCAGCTAGGGCTCTCGGGGACCGCTTTTGAGCCTCAAAAAAGCATGTGCGGGCCCTTGGGGCGCATCCGGTGTCCTCAGGAGTTGGGTGCCTGTGTGCGGCTTCAAGAGCCTGACGGATCTCTCAGGAGCCGGAGTGGGTAATTGGAGACCCCGGCCCCGGGAGAAGACTCGGCACTTAAAACTTCGACGGGCCAAAGGGCCCGTCAGGACCCCCAAAAAATGTTTTACAGTTATTTAATATGTCTTTGTTTCCGGTTATAATCTTACCCTCCGTGTCCTCCAACACGTGAATGTCCTTGTCAGCACTTTTTTTTTGGTTTGCAATGCATGTTTAAAAAGTATCTAGTTAGTTTTTCACCGTGTTCTAGCCAGTTCGCTCGAGACCAGAGCATCGCTTTTTCGGCGACACGTAGCTTGAATGTATCCAGCTCATCCTTCTTTCGTTTATATTCGTCCTGCAGATCTATGGATGGTGGCAACCAAGATTCTTACAGATAAGGCTGGGACGCCAGTCACGTGATCCTTTTTCTGCTTTTCCCAACCCTACTCACGATTTCCATAAGCCTTGATTAATTCATTGCACAGAGGCGTTTGTAGTTATTTTATATACGAAAACTAATTCAATGATATTTGAAATTAACAAACAGATTTTACTCGCCATCTCAAACGAAAGTTGACTTTATTCGCGTTTCATTAATTTAATCAGCTGGCAACCATCACCCGTAGTCCTCGATGTAGTCGAACTTGGCGCACTCAGATAGTGTTCGAAATTTGTGACACTTACTTGTTGCTATGGCGACCGAGCAGTACCTACAATATTCATTTGTCAATAAGTGCTTGCGGAGCTGCCGCTCACACTTTTGAACACAGTCTTTATGCGTCAGTTTATTTTACGCGTCATATCTGAAACTCGTTTCGTGAGGCTCCAAAACAATTCAATTCATGTCCTTCAAAAGAAGTGTTTTGTAACATTTTCGATATGTTTTTTGGGCTTAATTGGTAGCTACATTCCTCCTATCTTGCGAGAGGATAGTCATCACTCGGGGACCAGTCGTTGAAAGCAAGAAACATCGACGAGGAGAAGGTCTTGTAAAAAGTCGCAGCGATTGCATTGAGCATTGAATGACGAAAATATGTTTACCCCCCACCGCCTCAGGCGATCACGTGCCGTCACCCACCTGGTGGCAACAATGCTATAGTTCGTTTTTTTTCTCAGAAGGACGCTGGTTCCAAGTATGTTTTTCGAACAAGCACGTGTTTTAGCGAGCAAAACGAGAAAAAACTGAACCTGAGAAAATCGAACGTCGACTAATTTTAACATGTGATTTCTTCCCGATAATTTACATATGTGCGTTTTGGAACCATACAGGGTGTCCCGAAATTGATGCGCGGTTGTTCTATCCTCAATAACTTATAAAGTGCTCGAATTTATTTCATGGCTTATATGTTATCATAGTCCCCATTCAGTTGCATACACGGCCTATTGCACTCTAGCGTGTCACGTTTCAGGTTGTCAAGAGTCTCTCCTTTGAAACAGCGCCATGCCGTTTATATCTTCTGAAACAGCCTCTTCTCTGAGCTAGCCCGTGGAAGCTTGCTGAGCTCTTTTCTGACGATCGTCCAGATAATTTGGATCGGGGACAGGTCCAGACTGTTGCCAGACCATGTCCCCTTCTCCCAGAGGCCTGGGAGCCTCGCTCGGCACCAGTCCTGGGTCTTCCTGGCGTGATAAGCTGGAGCCCTTTCTTGCTGGAAAATGGCCCTGGGCATGTCGGACAAAAGTTTGAGTCTGGTTTTTGAACCATTTACCTTTTCCCTCAGCATCTTTGTGGCATCAGTCTTCTCCAGCACCTCGTTGACATAATAATAAGCAGTCACGGTCTGTCCCCGAGGCACCTCGTAAAGCTCAGAGGCCAGAGCGCCTCTGTAGCTCATCATGCTCCAAATGAGATTCTTCAGCAGACGTTTCACGGTCTCGACAGCGGACTCCTCAGAGCTGCCGTTGGCCCACATTTCGATCGTTCTGGCAGTAAGGGGCTTAGAGACCACAAAGGGCACCTTGTCACTGAAAAGGACGCATCTCCAGTCCTGAATGGTCCAGTTTTTGTGGGTCTTGGCGAAATCCAGCTGCCTGCACTTCTAGACCACGGTAGGCCAAGTCTGCATCCTGAAGCTGAGCAGCTTCAGCTTCAAGATAGTCTTCAAATACTGGTGGAGGGTCGATTTGGATGCTGGGACATGCATCTCATTCAGTTTTCTTGTCACTGCAGTGTCCTAGAATTGGTTTTGAGCTAGGGTGTCGAGTGGAAAAATCAGACCAAAAACGAGCAAAATGAGTGGAAAATTAGGCATAACATAGAGCTTCATAACTGCCACCTACGGGCACAGCCGACAACAATTGACGCCTGAAGCTATGATTGCTGTCACCAATAACTTTGCTCTTCGTAACCAACTAAAAACCTTGAGGAGTAGACAATGTAAGGTTTAACTTAGTAGTATGGCTATAGCACCTAATATTGGTGACGATGCTATTAAAAATGAAAACCTGCATTTCTCAGCAATTTGTTTTTCATCTACACAAGGCCAAAGGGCATTTACCCTGCAAAGGGGGCTAGAGAGTTCCAAGTGATGTGCCAATGCTGAATGGCTACATAAAATTCATACTAAATACAAAAAAGGTAATTCCTATTAGGTAGCTGCTAGCTGTGGGAACTGGTAGGTACCTACCTATTGTACAAAGACAATCAAATTGAAATGCCTATCAAATACCTCTGTCTCATATTGCCGGAACAACTGACCCTACTATCGAAGACTGATAATAATTTTAAAAGATGAAATAACACAAGCTTACACTCAGAATTATAAAGATATCAAGGCAGGGAACTGATTTTACGACTTATCTGTTGAAGCCGGCTTGCGATTTCACACCAACTTCAATCGACACAAATGCGCAAGAATCGTATGTTTGCGTTACTCAAGGTCATTCTTCCCTCCCTCCCTCTCCGGTAAGCCGCTCCGACCGTGGCGATCGTGTTCTTGTGTTTTTCGCAAAAAATAAGTCACGGAAGGCACCAAATCACTCTAACAGATAGAAAAAAATGCGTTCTCTCACATTCAAGTGATCTTCTTACGAAAAAATTTGTTGTTTGAAGCTGGTGGATTTTCCACTCCTGGGTGTCTTTTTGCGGTGGTTGGTATCCGGGCGTATTTCTTGTATATATCAACAATATTTCGAAGTATTAACCCTCAAAATAATAAAAAACGGTTTGCCGTTTCTGATGATGGTCATCAATGTCTATTTGAATTCAGCACAAACACGCCAAGTGCCTGCAATTTTGCTGCATGTGTTAACAGCAATTACCACACTTCCCTTCCGCAAATGCAAACTACACAATAGATTCTTTTCAAGCTTGACAGGGATATAGAAGATAGTAATCTGCATGAGCGAATAAGTCAAACTTTTGGATTCCTGATGAAATTCAAGAGATATTGTTGTTTTTGTGAATAAACCACTCGGAACTATAGAATTTAGCAGCAGCTTCTCTTCTGTGATTCTTTTTTAAATAGTAGAGGTAACCTTCGTTGAATGACCCATATGTAAGGGAAAACTTTATATGGCAATCAAAATCTTTGACACTCAAACAACAGCTGGCAAATGCATATAAACAATCCCTTGTGACTGTAAAATATGCAGCGTTTGGTTGTTGAGCAGTGTCAGTGTATGCGATCCAAAGTTGCTGATCTGATGAATGTTTAATAGTTTTGATTGCTTTTATGTATGTGAATGCTAGATTATGTGTTTTCTATTGGTGTAGGTTGCTGAGGATTGAGGAACATGTCATTCTAGTTCTTTTTTATCTGTTCAGTAGAAAGGCAGGTGAGTGCAACTGAGTGCAACCACATTCCACGGCTCATATACCTATATCATTACAATGACAATATTGCCTCATTTTCTCACCCTAACATGGATTTATTTAGCTCCAAATACACTTACAGGTTAAATGTCTGTCAACAGGTACAGGCTATTTCTGACAGCCTGATATCAATAGGCTGTCATAGCCAAAAAAATAAGCAAGCACAAATTTATGGTTATATAAAAATTTGTTCTCTACAACACACATCACAGGAACAGTGATTTTGGCACAGCTTCCATCAGTAGTTTTCCCTCCATTCATAGTTGACATGATGACGATCTTGGACTTGAAGGATGGCCTTTGGCTGGGATGGAGTGCAGTAGGTAAGGATTGCCCTGAGGATCAAGTTTTCAAGAGACATGTCAACATGGGATGCACTTTTGTCTATATTTACACATGTTCTTTTCTTATTTTAAGTGCTGATGTATTGACAACAGTTTTTTAGGGAGTGGAAAATTATCCTCAAATAAGCTAAAAAAGAGTGGAAAATTCATGGTGACTTGGGTGCTGCTTTGCACCCAAATTTTCCAATCCTAGGACAAGTTGTCAGCGATGTTGAATGGTGCTTTTTAAAGGTCGACTTTGCAATCACGATTTTCGCCACTCTGCTCAAGGCAGTCTTCCGCCCTCGAACTGTGCTGTTCTTGAGTGTCTCTCCTGATCGTTCCTGACCTGAGTGATCTCTCCCGATGTCCCCTCCGTGGCCGAGTGGATTAAAGCGCCGGAATTCGACGCTTAGCCGGTAGTGAGAGCCCGGTTCAAGCCCCGGTGCGGGCGGCCACATTCAGCTCCTACGTGTAATGGCGTGCGTGTCTGTGGCAGGGGCCGCACAGTAGCCAGGTAACGTGAGTGAGCGGAGAGGGCCGTGTCCAGTCGTGAGGGCACGTTAAACGTTCGGACAAAATTCTGCCATACAGCTGGAATTGCGCGATCGGGTGGTGGGGTCAGGGTCAGCACAACAAGCTATGCTTAGTGCGGGCTCTGATTCCTCAAATCCACCCATTCAACCATTCGGACTAAATTTATTAAAAAATAAAAAAAATCGTTTGCAGTCCATCCAAAGTTTAATTGTCGCAGAGTTGACGTCCAATTCTCTGGCATCCGGAACCTGGGTCACACCGTCCTTGATCATCCCCACCGCGCGGTAGCGGATCGGTAGTTTGTGCCTTTGCGGTTTCTCCACGTTGCCTGTCTGGACAAGAGTGGCCTCCCGCGCCCACCACCGGCCGCGGTCGGGTTAGCCGCTTGGTTCACGTGATCGTGTGACCAGCAAGATGTCCGTGGTGCCATAGCCGGTAAAATTGCAGTTGTTCAGCACTCGGGAGGGACAACATAACATGCGGCACCAACCGCGCATCAATTTCGGGACACCCTGTATATGAAAACAGTGGTGACGTCATACTGTCGAACATGTATTGCAATGTAACTTATAACTATCATGTACGGAACTGCTTACTCGATTATAAGCTCGGCAACAGTGAAAAACGGGGAATATTTGTTTCTGGTCCCTAAAAAGCTGTTTCTGGCACCTAATTGCTGATCAGCCCCAAAATGCTTATTCGACCCTAATATCTGAATCTGGCACCTAATTGCTTCCACACAGCCTAAAGTTGCCAGATCGTCTAGTTGAACTCCGTATTTGCTGTTTGCTGATTCAGCACCAAAACCAAAACATCCAGCACCTATTTTATTCCACGTTTGCGGTTTGCCTACCTAATTCGCGTAATCTTCCTGATTTTAGGTATCCTAACAAACATGAACGTTGCATTCGGTGATGTCAAGTGCCATTTTCGCCAGTGGAGATGATGATTAGGTAATGCCATTTCTAGCCAAAAGAGAATCACTAGCCAGCTATGGTGCAGCATACCAAGACGCTCCTATACCAGCCCGCTATGTAGAGACTAGAGATTATTGCACCCTCAGCCATTTTAACGTGAAAAGTTTGGATCCGTCACTTCCAGCCAGGCTCTCAGGTCATAAACTGGAGTAAAGCAAAATGTAAACTCTGAACAGACATGCCACGCAACCGGCCCTCTTTTCAATATTATTAGCTTTCTGCAATCATCGTCTGACTCCATCTCGATCAAACGCAGCATCCGGTTTCTACAGGGGCATTTGACTGACTGACCGGCCACACAATAACCAAAAACAAAATCAAAGCTTCATGCACACATATGACATAAGTAAGAAACGGATGAAAAAGGCACAACCACGGCACACAACTCTGCGCGGCAAACAACGGACAATGTCCCACGCAAGATCCCGCGTTTCTTCAGCGGCCTTGAACGGAATGAAAACATTACATTTATTTTTTGGAGCTATTTGATGACGTCAAAAAATACAATACCCGTTTTAATGGTCAAAATCGAGACAATTACTCACAAAAATGTTTCCCTTTAAGCATTTCAAATAAATGCTTATAAAAAATTTAAATGAGATTGTTTTTTCAAACAAATCAATATTATTTGCTTACTTAAACGTCATATACAATGCTGAGATCACTACGGGGCTGTCTTTGAGTGTAGCTGCACTGGCAACCTTTAGGCTAGACTCCAGGGGTCATTATACCAGAACAACATGCTTCTACCAGGCAGTAGTTCATTTTTCTACTAGATTGGTGCTACGCTCAGCATTTAGGTGCCAGATTCAGAAAAAAGAGTAAGGCGTACCGATGAATAGGTGCCAGAAACAGCTAATTAAGGTCATTTTCCATGATTGGTGCTGGTATCCACCAAATAGGTGCTGAGGACCAATTTTGGGGCGAGTCAGCTTTTAGGTGCCAGAAATAGCTTTTCTGGGACGCAATTAAATGGCGTCCGTGAAAAACTAAGTGTCACCCAAATTCGTTGACACTTGTCCCAATGTCCCATTGCACGGACATTTGGGTGCCTGCTGCCACCAGTGACGTCATCATAATGTGTTCATTTTTAAGAAGTTTCACCCAAATTCGTTGACACTTGTCCCAATGCACGGACATTTGGGTGCCTGCTGCCACCAGTGACGTCATCATAATATGTTCATTTTTCAGAAATAATTTCCAGCTACTTACCGTGCACAATTTGAAATCGGTTATTTTTTTTCGGTAAGAAACTCTTCAGTCTTCGCCAGACACTGAAGCTGCCAAAACTCACGTGAGAGCTTCGATATTGAACTTTGGGCCAGCGTCCTTTAAAAAAAAAAAACGAACTATAGTGAGTTTTCCAGTTCTTTTACATTGGCTTCTAACTCTTTTTCGCGTTTTCGCCTTTCTCGCGCCTTCCGCTTACTCGCCTTAATACATATTACTCTTGCATTTGACAGCAGCATTTCTATCAACAGGCCTAGTTCGCTAGCCCCATGGTATTGGCTCTGCCTTTGTTTTGCCCTAGGTATGTATTTCCTCTTTAATTTCATTAACCACATCAGCGCACTCGAGTAAGCTGAGGTTCAATCTCCATACACCTGGTCCCTGCTTGTCCCCAAATACGTTTACTGAGAACGTTATGATACTGTGATCGCTTCTTGGGCCGGGTTCAATGTCAATTTTTTCCACATGATGAGCATCTATAAACACGCTGCTTACAAGGAAGTAATATATTCTGGATTGTTGCAATGGATGACACTTCCTCCACGTATATCGACACAAATTTGGGTTCGCTTCGCGCCAGACATCTTTCAGATCAAATTCTCGCATTAGTTCACTCACAGCCTGAGCGGTGGTAGATGCCTGAGTGAAATTTTTTTGACTGGAATCAGGCATTGATAAATGTATGTTAAATCTCCGCAAACAATAAGCGGGTGCGTTATCTGTAGGGATCGTATGTGCTTGCCTAGTTCTTTATAAAAAGTTTACTTGGCAATGTCCTTACGTCGGCGCGTATACTCCGACAACTGCCATTGTTGCGTTATTAATGTTTAACCCGCGCCCCGTTGGGCTCTGCCGAGCAACGCGCCCCGTTGGGGGGGGGGGGGGCATTTTGCCCCCCCCCTAAGATCTCGAGAACCACGCAACCTAGCGACAAGCGGCAAACAGTGTTGGATAGCCCTATCAGGGAACTACCTTGTGACCCAATTTTATTGACCTAGGTCAAACCGATGACGTCACAGGTCAGGTCAAAGGTCCAATTTTCACCGTTTACAGGCATTTCAAGAAATGCGTTGTAAAATCGAGTAAAATGTATTTCATTGAAAATCATTGATGGGGAAATGTTCTTCAAACACATATTTTGCTATATGAGGTCACTGATACCAGGTCAGGTCACAGAGGTCAGGTCACGGGGGGTCACAATATGAAAGTGTCGTGTGATACATGTTTTATGGTCCATTTTACATGACGAATGCGATTATGTGGGTCAGGCAGCCTTTGGGGCCAGCTTAGGTCACGTTTTGGTCAAGGTCAGGTCAAGGTCAGGTCAAGGTCAGGTCAAATTAGGTCAAATTTCAAAGTTAATATTTTTGCATAAAATGGGTATCGAATCAATGCAGCTCGTCACGGGGATTCCAATGGTGGTCTTTGTTTTGCCGTACGTGGTCTAGAATCGCTAAAAAATTGAGTTCAAAAATTTGACGTCATCATTTTTGAACAGTTTTTTCGCTATAACTTGGCCAAAAAACGAGATATCGATCTAAAATTTGGTATGTATATAGAAGAGCACAGGGACTATCACATATTTTCCGGTTTTTTCGAAATTCGGAAAAATTTTTGGATTTTTTAGTTTTTCTGAAAAAAAATCAATTTCTTGATTTTTTTATGGTCAAAAACCCAAAATTTTGAAAATCCTAGATAGCAGTTTTGTAGCCGTTTTTTGTCTACTAGACCATATAAAGAACTTTGAAATTGCTTGATAACTGTAGGTTTGGTGAGCGTTTCAAGATTGCATGTTTTTTGCTCATTTTTGCTCGAACATGACCTCAGTTTGACCTCAATAACTCCTGACCTAAGGTGACCTAAGACTTGAAATTTGGTGTGAAGGTGTCAAATTGATGCCCGGGAAGGAACTGAAAATTTGGCGGCGCTGCGCGCCGCCGTTTTCTTGCTATTTAGGAAAAACCACAGGGGGGGCCAAAATGCCCCCCCCCCCCAACGGGGCGAGGGTTAACTGAACCGAAACTGTTCTGCGCTCCTGGGCCTCGTTTCATAAAGCTCTGCCGTAACTTACACCTTTCCGTAATTCACACCCTTTCAAACTACGGAGCGCAAATGAAGCCGTTTCACAAAGCCACAACTGGAATTGTTTACACCTCCGTAACTAAGCACATTTGCGTAGTTACCGTAATTGTATTGACATTGTATTGACAATTGCTGACAACTCCACATCACTCATTGTGGCTATTCTGTGTCACAAGTCAAAAGATAAAACGATCAACGGGAAATATGGTTGAGGGGTAAAAACAGGCACACAGTCAAACAACACTCATACGTCAGAAAATGCTAACCCCGTCCACCCTCCCCACCCCTATTGCACACCACCGACTTGACTGCTCGCTTAAAGCGTGCCGGGTTCAGCTCCAATGTGCTCGCAGGCAGTTCGTTCAGGAGTGATGCGGCACGGTAGGTAAAAGACCGCTGGCCGGCGGCTGTACGTATGAGTGGAGGCCGCAGCCGCCGGTCCTGCCGGGTACCACGATCACAGCGCTGACGTGAGTCCACAAATGTCACAAATTGGGATGAGATGTCCGTGGGCTCCCCGCACACAATCGCCTTCTGAGCCACAGTCATGGTGGACACGTCACACATCAGTCGAGGGGAGATAAAACCAAGCTCCTCCCGCGCGCGAGACACATGGTCATACTTCCGCAGGCCAGTGACGACTCTGGTGGCGAAGTTAACCACGCTCATCACTCATCAGTCTAGCGTCATTCTTGGAAGTGCCAGTTGCCACAGCCATAAATCGCAATACAGTACCTCACGCGCGAGAGGACCAGGCCGTCAACCACCGTGCGCATCACATGCCGCGGGAGGAGATGCCTCAGGTGGCGGAGACCGATCAGGAGGCCAACACACTGACGGACAACAGCACTGACGTGGTCGTCCCAAGTCAGGTGACGGTCGAAAAGCACGCCAAGGTTTTTAACGGACGGGCTCTCCTGAACGGTCTCCCCACCGACCCGTACGCTGACAGGGGATAGGCCGCGGGTGTTCTGACGAGTGCCAAGGAGTAGGATTTCGGTTTTGGATGCATTTAGCTTGAGTCCATGGGCATGGAACCATGATGACAGGGCTTGGAGAGTGGTTTCCATGCGATGGATAAGGGAAGGAAGGTTGCGTTTGGAGTCGGATATCAGGATTTGGGTATCGTCAGCGTACTGGGTCACATGAGCGTCCGGCGCGTGAAGGCTGAGGTCGTTGGAGAGGATGGTGAACAGGAGAGGACCTAAGGATGAGCCTTGGAAGACTCCCATGGTGTTAGGAAGGGGAGATGAGACCACCCTGTCACCGGAGGAGGTAGCGATGGAGACGGATTGAGTATGGCCGGAGAGATAGGCGGAAAACCAGGTAGGATCAATGTTGTACTGCTGAAGTTTGGTAAGGAGCAGAGGATGGGGTATAACGTCAAAACACTTACTGAGGTCCAAAAGGCATAGGAGTGACAGCTGACTGCGGTCCATGTTGTGAAGGATGCGGTTAGTGACAGTGAGAAGGGCGGTCTCGGTGGAATGATTGGGACGGAAGCCGTGTTGGGAAGTGGAGAGGAGGTGATTGTCGGACATGTAGGCAAACAGCTGCCGCTGCACCACACGCTCGACAATCTTGGCCATGACAGGAACGATGGAAATAGGACGGTAAATTTATCAAGCGTCCTACAAATTACAATTTCATGTCAACACTGATTTTTTACGAGAAATTATAAAGCAATTATGTTGAATTTAAATCTAAAAAAAATTATTTATGAAAAAAATATTGATATTGATGACCATCCTTTATCAAATCAATATATTGAAAACAGCAGAAAGCCAGCTAAGCAGAAGTGCTTAACTACGTAAGTGGCGCGGCGCGGCGAATAAACAAAATTCCGATAGTGGCCAGCAAAAAGCGACTGGTACAGAAGATCTACAGTTTCTTTGTCTCATTTTGGTTGTTCTTTCTTCCTCACCGGGCTCAACATTATAAAATATATCAAAAATTAGCTTCGAATCTTCACATTAATTCAAATTCACGTAACATTTTCGTGCGTAGTTTACACCACTGATATCAAGAACTTGATAAAATATTTGGTGTTAATTACGCCGTTTTATGAAACCCAAATGGCATCAATTGGTATACATTCTTGGACGATACCGCGAAAACGAAATATTTCTATCGAGAGTTTTCAAAGGATTTCATGCACGAGGCCTTGGCCGAGTGCATGAAATTCTTTGAAAACTCGAGATAGAAATATTTCGTCGCGGTAGAGTCCTAGATATTATTTCCTGTATGTTTCTTAATATCGCTCGTTATCTGCTTAAAAAAGGCCGAAATATGCATAAATAAAATACAGTAACATTAACTACACGTTAGGTACTGAAATACTGGCAGTTCTAATTACTGAACAGTGCAGCAAAGCTTACAAATTTTCTTTAAAACAGAAGCCCTCGATGAAATCAAGCTATCCAAGAAAACCATCCAAGAAAACGTCTCGCGCAAAGTTTCTTGGATGGCTGGATTGCATTGCAAGACTGCATCAAACATACAGGAATCCGGAATCGAGCATTTGCCGTAAATGAAGCTCCGTAATTTCGATGGCGTGAACTACTCCGGTCTCCGGCTTTGTGAAACGGAATTGGCATCAAATACGCCAAATCTGGCATAATTGACGGAACGCCGTAAGTAATTCCTTTTATGAAACGAGGCCCTGGTCTCGTCGATATCCTAATAGTTCCCCTTTATATTGCCTTGGAGTCATTATACAGGTACCGCGGGCGTTACCTGAACCATGAGAAAAGAATACATCCCCGCCTATCCCCGCCCCATTCTGCTGTCCATCTTTTTTCTACGCCTTCTGTTGAGTGAGTTTCTTGCAAAACAATTATATAATCTGGGTACTTTACGTGCATGTGTCGGAATACAGCCCGCCTCTTTTTGTTATCCCGCAGTCCTCTCCAGACTCCAGACTCCAGATGTATTCGAATGAGGTCCACACAAAGCGGTGGCTTTTCGCTCAGTCACGTCATACGGTAAAACAAAATGGAAAGTATGACACACGCACACAATCACATCAATCACATATCCATGACCACAATTATACAAACACATCGAAACTGACCATCAGCGACTCGGACACATCTGTGCTACATTCAGCAGCCTATAGCGACATAGTAGCCCGCCTCAACATAGCCTTAAATGCCGGCATGCCGGGCTCTATGCGCATGTCATTCATCAGCGACACACCTCGGTAACAAAGACGTCGTCTCCCAGACTCTGTGCGAATAGCGGGGAGGGTGAACGAATCGGCTCGTCTCGTTTGGTGCTGGTGCCGCTGGCAGGCTCTGGGTCCGATGGTCTGTCTTAAATACTCGGGCTGACCGGACACAATCACACGCTCGACGGCATATACTGCGTGGTACGATGCCAGCTGTTTAGCTGTGAACCACCCCAGCTGCCGTATAGCTCCGGACACATGGTCGTTCTTCCTTTTACCGGTCACGACCCGTGTGCAAAAGTTCACAATCTTCTGCACACGGTGGAGGTGCGTATCCGTACAGGAGCCGTACACTGACATACAGTAGCGCACAATCGATAGAACAAGTGCTTGAACGATACATTTTAGTGCAGTCCTAGGTATCACATGGCGTGCGTGGTTCAGGGCGATTAGAATTCCGGTGCATTTGCGTGACATGTCATCAATATGCGACTCGAACGTAAGATGGCGATCGATTGACACTCCGAGGTTCTTGACTACCTTGGCATCAGGCACTACCGTCCCACAGAAACTGAGCGTGACCGGCGGCAGCCCACGAAGCATCGCCTGTGTTCCCATCACGAGCATCTGTGTCTTTTTAGCATTCAGACTCATCCCATTTTGACAAAACCAACTATACACATCAGCCAGTGCACCCTCCATTTGCGAGACAAGCTGCTGCATCTGACCCTTCTTCCCCGTTACCTCTTACGTTAAAGCTCACTATAGAAACCTGTCCAGGCATTGGCAAGATACAGGTTCATGCAATCCGCATCTGAGTGATAAACGCGTGCCCATCTTACGAAGCAGCTCGCTGCGGTCATTCCCTAGTCCCGCCCTTTTCTCGCACGCAGACTGTCAAGCACAGAAACCGATTAGGACGTTGACCATTTAAAGGTAGTGTGCCACCTTTGAAAGATTTCCCATTTTATTTTTCCTGTGATAAGAAGCTTCTGTTTTTACCTAATATCGCAAAAAAATCAAAAATGGGCCTGGAATAGTGCCTTTTTCGCCTAAAAGTTTATCGGTTTTTCGATATGTATAACAACTGTAGTGGGCTGACCTGCAAACAGGCGTCGGCAACAATCGCGAATGCGGCGCACATGTGACAATAAGCAAAGGTCATTATAGAGTTACGACGTACGGGAATGAGTTATCAGCTGTCTAATCGTAGACAACACAATGTCGAGCCTTAAACTGTAAGCCTGTATTTACGGAGCGAGCGAAGCGAGCGTAGTCTTTCCTTAGATTAACGGAAATTTCTGAGTATGAGCGGCCGGCCGGCCGCCGGCCGTGGTCACGCTTTTGCGAGGCTTATATCTCAGCAACCACTTGACCGATTTACACGCGGTAATTTTTGTAGGGTAGCTTCATTCCTTCTACCAAGTATTGGCCTATTCCCGATGCATGTGGGTGACCCCTTATGCACGTGCCACGTGCAAAACGAAGAGGTGTCAGTTTTGTAATTGTTGCAATATCTCGGTAACTACTTGGCCGATTGCGCTGAAAGTTGGCATGTAGGTGGGCACCCACTAGGCACTGCATATACATGTGCCAGAGTTGGGGTGCTGCTGCACGTGCGCACGTGCAGGGGTCGTTTCCAGAGCTCGGGAACGGCTGGACCGATTGCGCTCAAATTTGGTACACGGCTAGGGACCGGTTAGTAGGGTGCCGTGCACAAGTCAGTTGGGACCCATTTTGCACGTGCGCACGTGCAGGGTGCCGCTTCCAGATCTCGAGAACGGCTGGGCCGATTGTGCCCACATTTGGCACATCGCTAGAGACCAGTTAGTAGGGTGCCGTGCACAAGTCAGTTGGAGGTACCCCCTCGCAGTTTCGCACGTGCAAGGCCCACCCTCTCGCTCGCTCCGTTAGTCGCCCCAAAAGGCGTTATACAGGCGTTGTACTGGTGGTATTGTTTCTTTTATTTGGCTGTCGAACATTATTTATGGTTTGAAATATGATTTTATGTAAAATAATTGATATGAAAAAGCCGTCTCTTAAGTTATGACCCCATTTCACCACACGCAAGTGGCAGAAATGACAATGATCAGCTGACGCATTTTTCTTGGCCGAAATCAGAGCGCGCGGCCCGACGCACCACCACCGCACCACAAAGTATGAGCAGAAGCCGCGCCCAAAGCCAGGGCCCCGGTAACGTGAGGTAGCCGAGTCGGGGCAGCGTGCGCTGACCCAAGCCGGGGCCGCAGCTTTGGGCGCGGTCTACCGCATCCCCGCGGGCAGCCCCGGGCTATCACATGACAGCGGGAGGACGCGCGGCCCCGGCTTGGGTCAGCGCACGCTGCCCCGACTCGGCTACCTCACGTTACCGGGACCCTGGCTTTGGGCGCGGTCTACCGCACCACCTAACAGGCGTGTTCGAAACCGCAGGAGATGATGATGAACGGGTTTATCGAAACTTGATTGGATGAGCATATCGGTAATAGCGATTTCAGTGTGTGCATTTATTGTTCATAGTGGTGTGAAATGTGGTTGGGGTACGACCGACAACCCGTCGGGGCGAATTTCGCACTGGGGTACTCAAAATTTGAAGAATTTAAGACGTTTCCATGAGTTTTGAAGGTATGGATAAGTTCTAAAAATCCGGTTCTCCTTATCTCGGCCATTAACTCCATACGGTCCAGGAAAGCTGGCACACTACCTTTAACGAAAATGCAAGAAAACAATCAAACATACGACATACACCACCATTAACAAGCAAACAGTCGTCCCTACAGCTACCGAGCGCTGCTAACGCGCTCGGCACGCGGCCACGTGAAAAATTAAGAACACTTCTTTGTAGGTTACCAAATTACTCCAGCATACAGCGCATCACAGGCTTACCTAACTCCCACTTTCAGGAAGCGTCTAACTGATACAGCTCCCGGATAAACACCCACCCACCAGACCCCTTGTCTTCCCCTCCCCCTCCTCAATCGACAATACTTGTATAGGTACACAGTTATCATCTATCTCGGTCCAAAAACTCACCGACCAATGCACAGTGGCCCTTTTTCAGGATTAGCACGCATAAATTCAATTTTTTTTCTCTCCTTTTGAGTAAAAAGCAGTCTAATCGTGTGCAAAACATTCCAAACTATCCGATGGTGCCATTTTTACCTCCTAAAAAATAATTATCTTTGGTAAAACTGACCGCAAAATCGAAGTTTGTCGAGAGGCGCGCGGACACCACCGGCGGACCCTAAAAAGTAGGGTGAGATGAACATCAATTTGTAAGGCTTTCGGTGAGAAAATATTAAAAATTAGTGGCATGGCTGTGAAGCTGAGTTTACGTAGAAGCCCTAGAAACCACAATTTTCATTGTATAAACTTGAATAGACCACTTTTGCCGAATATTGTGGACACAATAACAGGACAATTATTAACTGGAGATGGCGGCCTACATATTAAGCTTTATGTTAAGTAGCACACTCTGGAACATGTCGTATTATACATCGTTCGAATCGCCGATCTCTTCTGACCATGTCCACCAAAGGGCATCGCGCCATTTTGCGCCATTTTGCTTCTACGGTGGATAACGTGAGCCAGTTCAGTCCGCGAGCGGCTGTGGCTCCTGTTCGATACGACTAAGCTCATTGACCTGGGTCGAAGCTGGTGTCACCTGGTGTGCGCCTAAATGTGGCTTGACTTTTGCCATAAGATTTGCTTATTGAAATGTCATGTAGGCATAACGCTGTGCTCAAGAAAAACTGTCCGATTTCGGATTTCTTGTCGCGTTTGATGTCCAAGCCGCACAAGTGCCGTGGTCGGCTTAAGATCTAACGTCAAAAGCGCCTATGTGTTTGTATTGTTCGCGTCGCGCTGACCTTAGTTGCTGCCCGGCCGGGGCCGATAACGGTGGCTGGCAACAGCTGTAGATGCGGTCACGTGACGCCCTGGGGCGTCCTGGCGGTCAGTGCAGCGCAGTCGGCTGGCGGGCTCGCCACACTTGCGTTCGGAGCGGCCTGGGCCGGCCGGCGGGCGAGCCGTGCGAACGTGCGCCAAATCTTGGGCCGAGCGGCCTGTCGCTGTTGGACCGAATCTCCTTGGGCAGTGTTAGCCGTCCCTGGGGCGGCGCTGTGTTTGTCCGCCGCGCTGGTTGACCTGGCTGCCCCTTGGGACGATCACGTGATGCCCGGGGGCTGGCTGGGCCGTCCGGCCGGGGCGCGGTGCCGGTGCCAATACACGGCAGTGTGCTGCGAGACTCAGACAAGGGCGTTTGTGCTGGGAAGTACGGGAGCGCTGATGGGAGACTGTGACATGGTGGCAGCGGTTTGGGAGTTTTGACGAATTTCTGCAACATGGAAGGCGGTGTTCAGTTGCGAGTGTCTATCGGCGACTTCCCGTGTTACGACGGCTCTTCTCCGCCGGAGGATTTTCTTCGTCAGTGCTGCCGGTTGGCTGCGCTTGGCGGGATCCCAGAGGCCCAGCTTTGTTGCATCATTGCTTCAAAGTGTCAAGGGGCTGCTCTCGAAGCTGTCAACACTCTGGAAGATGCGCGAGGAGAGCTGACCCTCTCAGTGTTACAGGCCGAGCTGAAGGGTCAGTTCGGTGGCGGCCGGGACTCTGTTGAGCAGGCGGCGCAAGCCTTAGCGACGCTTGTCAAGGGTACGCTCTCGGCGCAGGAGTACGGGCTGAAGATCAAACGGCTCGTTCGACTGGCGTGCCCGGACTTCCTGGGTGAAGATGGACGGGTGAAGAAAATATCTGTTCCGGCCTACAATGCAGCTCTGTATCGTCACTTCCTGGTGGGGCTGTCGCCGGCCCAGAAGCGTCTACTGTCTCGTCTGAAAGCAGTGACGTTCGACAGCTGTGTGGCGGAGTTAACCCGGGAGGAGCGCCTGCAGCCGGCGAGCGAGGTCACCACTACCTCGCAGCGGGTTCGCTGGAGCAGCTTGGAGCCACCAGTCCGCGACGGGGACATGGGGCGTGCGCCCCAATCTTCATCACCGAGGCATCGTGCGAGCTCGAGCTTGACTCGCTCGCCACCGCCTCCGTCGTGCCGGGGGTCGCCGCCCAGAGACGAGTGCTGGCGGTGCCGCGGTCGATCCGCTTCACCACCGGAGAGGCGCCGTGGCCGGCCCCAGCGACGATGGCCGTCTCGTGAGCGCCCACCTGGCTCAAGCCGTGAAGAACATGTCGACAACTGCGCCGGACGGCGCTGCTCCTCGCCGGGCGCGGGGCGGCAGACTGCAACTGATGAGGGTCCTGGCGGTCAGCAGCCCAGCGCCCGCCGTAGTCGAGGGACTTCACCGGCAGCCAGCGGCGACACGACAGCTGGACGTCGATCAGGTACCATACGATGCTGGTCGTGTGGGGGGATCGGCCACATTAAACGACAGTGCCCAAACGGGTTCGCGGGCGGGTACAGATGGTAGAGTCGTCCCCTTTGCCGGTTACCAGGGCTCGAATAGGCGGGTATGTTATCGGTGATTGCCTTCTAGATTCTGGGAGCGAGAAAACTCTGATTGATGGCCGCATCTTTAGAGTTATTTCACCCCAGCGACCGTTGGGGCCGGCTCCCCAGTTGGTGTCGGCTTCTGGACACCCGTTGAAAGCCTTAGGTACCTGCAGCCTGCCCGTAGCAATTGCCGATTCGGGACAGAATAATGAAGTAACGTTTGAGTTCACTGTGGTGGAGGGTCTAACCCACGATTGTATTTTCGGCTGGGATTTTCTGCAATGTCACGGGGCGGTGTTGGACTGTTCGGGCGGGTCGGGACAGGTGAAAGTGAGACTGAAAAGGCCCGTTCGCATACCGCCGAAATCGGTGTCATGTTTGTGTGTGAAAACTGACCAGCCCATGGCGACTGATTTGGATTATGTGTTCACTGGCCAGCAGTGTGGTCAATTAGAATTTACTGATGCTTTAGTTCGACCGTATTCTGTTCATGAAATGCCATTGATGGTAAGAAATCGCTCTGATCGGTTCGTCACCCTGCACCGGCGAGACGTTGTCGGCTATTTACAGCCAGCGGATGGTGTGGATGTTGAATGTAATGTATCAGATCGAAATGGTTTCGAAACAAACGCTGTTTCTGCGGGGGATAGCAAATTCGTTGGAAAGGAGCCAGAGGAGGTATTAGGACAATTCAAATTTCAAGGTGGGTGAACAGTTAAAAGGGCCATGTCGTGAGAAGGTGGCATTGCTTCTGCAGTCATTTCCCGAGGTATTTTCGGAGAGCTACGCTGACATTGGATGTTACAGGGGTGGGGATGTTGATTTGGAACTTCAGCCAGGGACGAGACCACAGTTCGCTAAGCCGTATCCAGTTCCGTGGGCAAAAGAGAAAGCGCTGGAACAGCAGCTAGAGCAGCTGGAGGCTAGCGGGGTCATTGCGGTGGGAGAGCCGTGCGATTGGAACTCCCCTGTTATATTGGTCTCAAAAGGAAATGCGTCGGAGTTTAGGATTGTACAGGATATGCGTCAGATCAACAAGAATCTGTTGCCAAAAAAGTTTGTATTGCCCAGCATTGACGATTTTTTATATTCACTGCAGGGATGGAACATTGCTAGTTCGTTAGATATTAAACACGCATTTTGGAATTTAAGACTTTCTCACGAGTCGCAGAAAATTTGTGCTTTCTATGCGCTCGGGAAAACGTATTACCCGCAAAGAATGCCCATGGGCTGTGCACAGTCTTCATACTTTCTGCATGTGGTGATGCATCGTATCTTGGGGGACCTCGAGGGCGTATCTATTTACGCGGACGATGTATTACTCACAAGTCCGGACGTTGACAGTCACCTAAAACTTTTGCATGCTGTTCTGGAGAGACTCAGTCGTGCCGGTCTTAAACTGTCTCCGAATAAATGCAGCATCGGCATGAGAACGCTGTCATATCTGGGACACCAGATCACGCCTGACGGGGTGTCTATTGATCCAGAACGGGTGCGTTGCATCTCCGAACTGAAGCCTCCCACAAGCGTGAGAGAGGCAAAGCGCATCTATGGCTTTTATGCCTGGTTCAGAAAGTTTATTCCCTCATTTTCGAGCATTTCGGCTCCGCTTGTCGAACTGGCCAATTCTGATTCCTTCTATTGGAATGACGAGCTAGAACAGGCGTTTCACTCTCTGCGAGAATGTTTGCTGTCCGACCGCGTACTGGCGTATCCTACACGGCAGGAAAAGGACAAGTTCATTCTATACACAGACAGTAGTACAGTAGGATCAGGACAGGTCCTTTGCCAGATTCAAGGGGGCACTGAGAAAGTTATTGCGTTCAACGGAGGTAAATATAGTAAGGCTCAAAGAAAGTGGACCATCTATGAGCTCGAGCTGTTTAGTTTCATTGTAGGTTTGAAGAAATTTTTTAAGTACCTTTCTGGCAATGATTTCATTTGGGTATGCGACTGTAAGAGTGCGCTGCAGATTCTTCAGAGTAAAGAGGAGGTGAACCCCCGGATCGTGAGGTGGCGCGCGTACGTCAGTCAATTCAGATTTCTCACGGAGCATCGTCCGACGGGAGCGATGAGGCATGTCGACATGCTCTCGCGAATTCCGGAAAACTCCCAATCAGAAGTCGCGGGAGAAAGCTCTCCGGTACCGCCGGGGACCGCTGCGCCGGTCGCCGACGGTCCTGCGCCGCTGCAGCCTGCTGCTGCTGCGCCCCCCGCCGCCCTCAGCGGTGGGGAAGCCCGAAGGGACTCACCATCCGGGGTGAATTTGGTCAGTCATGTCCCCGCAATGTCGCTCAGCAGGGATGAGATACTGTGGTATCAAAAACACGACAAGAACTGTCGAACTGTCGTCCACAGACTGAAACATGGAAAATGGCCTAAATTTTGCCCTCCGATTTTGAAACGGGAGAAGGTGGATTCATTTTCGCTGGAGGATGGTATTCTGTGCCGCCGAGGAGGCACAAATGATGACCTAAGAATTGTTTGGCCGGTCGCTAAACGATTTGAAATCATGCGTCAGTACCACGATGCGTCGCATCACGCGCACGGTGGAGGGGAAAAATTATTTCAGCAGCTTTCTCAGCAGATCTGGTACCCAGGACTGAAACGGGATTGCAACAATTACGTGATCAGTTGCAGACGATGCAGTCGCAGCAAGGATGACCGGGGCGTAGCCCCTCCGCCGCTGCTGCCACAGCCGGCGGCTGGCCCGGGTGATATCTTGGTAGTGGATGTTGTGCACATGCCCAGTAGTAGAATCACAGGAAAGACGCTGGTTCTTACATGCGTGGATAAATTTACGGGTTTTTTGGTTTACTATCCCCTGGACTCGGGCTCTGCCGAAAGTCTGACCGATGCACTGGCTGGGCACTTTCTTACATTCGGTCCACCGCGCTTTATTGAGACTGATGCTGGGACAAATATGAAAAGTCAGAAGCTTTCAGATTTATGCAGGTTTTGGAATGTAACTATCCGGCATGGCGTACCTTTTCACCACGAAGCAGTGGGGAAAGTTGAAAGGCGGCACAGGGATATTAAACGGCGGCTGAGGACCCTTTCGGACAGATACGGGACCGATTGGGAAGCCTATCTGGCTGCTAGAGGTCTGCTCATCTCATGGTTATCCACCTTACTTTCTTTATTTCATGAGACGTGTTAACACACCTGTGTCACACTTGTTTGAGAGGCAAGTGCCAAAGTATTCTGAGGACTACGTTCATGAGAGAATGTGGGCCGTAGCAGCCACGCTGAGGGCAGCGAACGAGCAGCTGCGGGAATCCCAAGCCTTTCAAAAGCGGCATTATGACTTGAGACACAAGGCGAAAGAACCGACATACAAACCAGGCGATCGCGTCCGTATTCGCAATTTCGAGCGGCAGAGGGGCGTGTCTCAGAAAATGGAGCATCCATGGTCGCATATGTATACGGTGGTGGGAATGGCCGGTCGTCGTCATGTAGAATGTTTGGACCCGGAGACTGGCCGCACTCGTCGCACTCATGTACGTTTCCTGAAGCCAGTCTACCAGCGAGACGTTTAGTTATTGTTCCCTTGCGTGTGCAGTTACTGGGGTTTTGGCTTCATGTGTGTTTGACGTGCACGTTGTTAGTGTGTTTTCATTGTATGGAATGTTTGTAATATTGTGCAAGATCGCATATTTTGTTGCCAAAATCGTCAAGAGGGGGGAGTGTTAGCCGTCCCTGGGGCGGCGCTGTGTTTGTCCGCCGCGCTGGTTGACCTGGCTGCCCCTTGGGACGATCACGTGATGCCCGGGGGCTGGCTGGGCCGTCCGGCCGGGGCGCGGTGCCGGTGCCAATACACGGCAGTGTGCTGCGAGACTCAGACAAGGGCGTTTGTGCTGGGAAGTACGGGAGCGCTGATGGGAGACTGTGACAGGCAGTTCGTTTCTTTGCATTGGCAGGGAATACGTCCTTGATCATGCGGTGATGTCTTGCACCACTTTCAGGTAATGTGGGAATTAATGCGTGCTAATTCTGAAAAAGGGCCACTGTGCAATGGCGAAAACCTCACCGGAGACTATCTGACTCGCCCCGCCAGGCAAAAAGGTACACAACCGCCAGAGTCGACCACCGGCAGGACGGCGCCCCGCACCCACGCACCGGGAGCGGACCGCACGCCGGGGCCGGGGCCCGACAGCCAAGGACTTGACATCGCTAGCCTAACCAAGGGGGGGGGGGCACACTCTCACCGTGCACAGCGATGGCTTTGACCGCCATTTCACTAATATCTTCACCATCGCGCCTCGTTCTAAATCTCTGGCAGTTTGAGTTTTATTCACGATCGATGGCAACACAAGTCAAATTCCTAAAACCATTGGTTTTAGGAATTTGACTTGTGTTGCCATCGATCGTGAATAAAACTCAATCATGTCTGATTATTTACAAATCTCTGCCAGTGAAGGACTAAGTTTGCGGCGCGGCTGTGGCGCTCAATGTCGTCTAACTGCTCATCCCGTTTCTGTAATGACTCACGACATGCGCGCACTTCAGATTCCAGCTGATCAATCCTCTGATCCCTTAAGTAGATTTCCGCTTCCAGCCTTTCCATCCTGTTTTCAGAGTTTGGTGTTTGTTTAATTTTTCAAATAAACAAACATAAACAAACTGTTCACGAACAAATGTGTTCGCGAACAAGTGACGTCATCGGTCAAATTTTGGTAAACAAACAACGAACAGTTCGCGAACGTTCATGCGCATAGACCCGGCAACAGGGGGCAGCGGGGGCGCTTGCCCCCCCCCCCCCAACTTGGGAGCCGAGGGGGCGGCGCCCCCTCAACATTGAGGCAGCGAGAAAAGATCTTTCCTCCCTTTTCCGGACTTTTTTCCTTCTTGTTTCCTTTATACATCTAAACATCAATACACGGCATTTTCCTTGCCATCTGAATGGTTTCTGCTGATACAGTACCGATTTGACAACATCTGCTCTTGTCATCCCGCTTTGATTTGAGCCTGATCTTGGCCATAAGTTTGGCAGGCCAGATTTTATACTGCACCAGCTTGAGTCAACTTTGAGAAATACATAACGTACAACGGTGGTAAAATCGTTGCTATAGGTATAACACAGTTTACCCGCTCCGGGTGTGAGGGAGGGGTGTGGGGAAATGAGCACGTGGCGCCCTCGGAGGGCCGGTATGGGATTAAAGCTCAGCGACACTAAGGGCTTGTGTGGTGCCTTCGGTTATCGGTAGCACCCTCAGAATCAGGGCTGCGGAGTCGATGAATTTTCGGCGACTCCGACTCCGACTCCGGCTTTCAAAAACCAGCTCCGACTCCGACTCCGACTCCGGGCAGAATTGTCGACTCCGACCGACTCCAACTCCGACTCCGACTCCGCAGCCCTGCTAGGTCTGCAGAGTCGACAGATTTTCGGTGACTCCGACTCCGACTCCGGCTCGGGTTTCTAAAATCGAGTCATCGACTCCGACTCCGACTCCGGTCACAACTGTCGACTCCGACCGACTCCGACTCCGACTCCGACTCCGCAGCCCTGCTCAGAATCACCCTGCCCTCAGAGCCGCCGGTAAGGAGCCTTTAGAGGCACCGGTGTGGGGCCGCCATGCAGGTGCCGTTGTGGGCGCTCAGAGGTGCTAGTGTGATTCTCTCAGAGGCGACGATGAGGGTCCTTACAGGCGTTGCTGTGGGCCCTCATAGACGCTGGTGAGTGGTGTGGAGCCGTCACAGACGGGTGTGGGGCCTTTAGAGCTGTTGACGCGAACTCTCTACTAGCCGGCAGGGGGTCTCAGTGACCGGCAAGGGGTCCTTAGGCCGGCAGAAGAAGTCCTGTGGGGTCCTTAGAGACCGGCATGCAGTGGCGTCACCAGGATTTTTTGGTTGGGGGGGGGGGGGCAAATATTGCAAACCTAACCTAGGGTACCCCCAAATCTAGTTTTCTCATCGGTTTTAGGCCACTTATTTTTCAGAGCTTGGCAACGAAAAAAAAGAGAAAATATTTGCAAAAAAGTGAGGTATTCCGTCTCAGCTGAGTGAAGAAACTACATTTTTGGCAACCTGGAATAAGTATTTTAAGGAATTGAATGCTGTAACTGAGCATGATTAAGATTATGGTGAAGTTAGATAAATATAGTAGTCTGATGCTCATGAGTAAGCTATATGAAATGTATATTTTAGAGAAGAGTTGTATAATATTTCGAGCACGGCTCGTCTTCAGATACATAGGCCGAATGACACATAAAAACACGACAAGAAACGACGTCGACATAGGATAGAAAACAACAATCAAACGCGTGGAACGTGATAAAACACTATAAAGGCCTGGCTACACTATGCGTTTTCTGCGTGCGTTTTTGCAGGTTTGCGTGTTTTGCGTAATATCGTTCTAGGAAAAAAGTTATAAACAATATAATTTTTACTTTGGTTATATACAAAAGCTAATATAACTCTTATGTAACTAAAATTTAAGGTGAAAAACATCACAAAAACGTAATATCGTTCTTTTTTTCTAGAACGATATCACGCAAAACACTCAAACACGCAAAAACGCACGAAGAAAACGCATAGTGTAGCCAGGCCTTAACAGGCGTGACAAAATATCTCGGAGCTTTACATCAGGAAAGATGGTGATAAATATGCAGTAATTTTAAAAATAAAAATTCAGCACAATCATACATATTGTGTTGAATTATACAATCATACAAATATACAATTATTTAATAATGTGGTGTAGACTAGACAGTTAGTGTGTACGTGTATAGGATGAGTATGGTACAGGGTTTAGCAGACGCCAAGACAAAGTATTTTTGTTAAGAGCTGGATGTCGGTTCCTGATTTCGATAGACTCTGTGATCCTTAGATTTGCCTCATCTTTGCAGGTGTGGAGGATGCCTATACTAAAGTCACCATTGCCTATGTGTATGGTCGAGTGTTCAAAAAGTACATGATCCCCCAAGTCTGTGCCTCGCCTACTGTTTCGAGCGTCCCCAAGATGTTCCATGAATCTGGTGCGAATCATTCTTCGTGTTTTACCGATATACGTTTTACTACAAATTTTGCACGTTATTTGATAAACTACGTTTTTGGTGTGACATTTTCCAGGAATACCAGCATCGCAGGTGTGACAAGATTTCCTATTACCCCTGGGGCAGAGTGGGGGCTCTAGAGCTGATCGTATCAGTTTGCTGGCAAGCGTTGGGCCGCTTCGCCATGCTACCCGTACAGCCAGATCAGATGAGCGAGCCGCTGCGTTAACCCTACGTGTAAGAACTTCATCTATGTATGGAAGGGAAAGGAAAGTAACCTCCGCGTGTTTCTTAAAGCTAGCTTTTCTCGGGCCGTACCTTATAGAGTTCTGTATGTTTTTAATGAGCTTAGAGGGATATCCGTTCTGCAGAAATAGGTTCTCAATTTTCTTCAAACCTCGCCCTTGAGCTGCGGTGTCTGACCCGAGACGTACGGCTCTAAGAGATTGTGAATGGATCAGGGAACGTTTCGTTTGCATTGGGTGATTTGACTCAAAGTGTAGGATGATGGGAGCTGCCATGGGTTTTATATATAGCTCAGTTATGTAACTACCTGATTCCTTAATGGTGATAAGGGTGTCTAAAAAGGCAATCTCACTGGATGGGGTGTTGTCTGTCCTGTCAATGCTAAAACGTAGGGCTGGGTGAAAGCTATTTATAAAATCGAAATATTGGTTGAGTAATAGTGATCCATGGGTCCATATGCCGAAGATATCATCGATGTATCTTAGGTATATGGCAGGCTGATGTGTTTCCGTGCTTAGCATCAATGACTCCACAGCATTCATAAAAAGAATTGCAAGTGGTGGTGCAATACGACTACCCATCGCGATTCCTTTGGATTGCTTGTAAATGTCTTTGCCGAAGCGAACATAATTGTTGTTTAGGCAGTGTTCAAGGAGATGCTGAATGTCTGGTATTGTAAGTCCATAGAGGTCTATCTTGGATTGATGAGTTTGGATCATGCGTATGGTGGACGCAATCGCTTCTGCAGTGGGGATGTTTCCATACAAATTATTCACATCTACCGTGAATGCAATGGAGCCTGGTGGAAATCCAGTGGGGAACTGCCTTTTCAAACCATCTAGAAACTCGTACGTGTTGCTGAGGTGGGCAGGGACAAAGATCAGAAGCTGGGTGATAATACGCTCTAGAGCGTATTATCACCCAGGTCAAAAATCAGGTCAAAACCGTTAATAATAGGATCTGACAAGCAATCATGCCACATTTCGCAGCTCTCGGTATCCCCACTACTGCAGTCAGAGAGATTGTCCTGCAGCGCACATTGAGAAATGCCTAAGTCTGACTCGGCTCGAATATCTGTCTCGCTGCCACCTGCAGAGAGCTGCAGAGGAACAGTCTCACCTCCAGTGTCACTCCCACAGGTAGCCCTGGCGCTCGAGCGGGCAATGGAAGCCTCCCCGGTGCTGGAGACTAGAGCTGGGTGCAGCAGCTGACTCATGTCTTCTCCGTGACAATCGTGCCACAGCTCATGGGCGTCCTGGCTGGTCAGCAGCATAGCTCCTACGGTCTCCTGCACTTCGTTGGCGTCAGTCAGCTGTTCGGAGGGCTGGAGGCGAACTTCACTGCAGCAATCGTGCCACAGCTCCTGTTCAAGATGGTTCTGGTCGCTGTTGTCTGCCGGTAGTAGCGGGCCAGTCTCGTTCGCTGTTGCCCAGTGTGCTTCACATGCTTCAACACCATGAACAGCAAGTCCAGTATCATCACTGTCTGGTGTAGCATCGTTCCTTTTCTCAGCAGCTTCGGAAGGGTAGCGTTCATTGAGCAGGGCGAAGAACTTCTTCCCGTGTGTGTTAGCTGTGTGTGTTATGAAGACACCGCCCGAGGGACAGCTGTGTGTGTTATGAAGACACCGCCCGAGGGACAGCTAACACACACGGGAAGAAGTTCTTCGCCCTGCTCAATGAACGCTACCCTTCCGAAGCTGCTGAGAAAAGAAACGATGCTACACCAGACAGTGATGATACTGGACTTGCTGTTCATGGTGTTGAAGCATGTGAAGCACACTGGGCAACAGCGAACGAGACTGGCCCGCTACTACCGGCAGACAACAGCGACCAGAACCATCTTGAACAGGAGCTGTGGCACGATTGCTGCAGTGAAGTTCGCCTCCAGCCCTCCGAACAGCTGACTGACGCCAACGAAGTGCAGGAGACCGTAGGAGCTATGCTGCTGACCAGCCAGGACGCCCATGAGCTGTGGCACGATTGTCACGGAGAAGACATGAGTCAGCTGCTGCACCCAGCTCTAGTCTCCAGCACCGGAGAGGCTTCCATTGCCCGCTCGAGCGCCAGGGCTACCTGTGGGAGTGACACTGGAGGTGAGACTGTTCCTCTGCAGCTCTCTGCAGGTGGCAGCGAGACAGATACTCGAGCCGAGTCAGACTTAGGCATTTCTCAATGTGCGCTGCAGGACAATCTCTCTGACTGCAGTAGTGGGGATACCGAGAGCTGCGAAATGTGGCATGATTGCTTGTCAGATCCTATTATTAACGGTTTTGACCTGATTAATGACGAGGTGATTAAGTTTGGGTTCAATGTGGAGGGACCTGATGACGACGGTGACATGTGGTATGATTGTTTAGTGGAACATGATCTCATTGTATTGACTAATGGTGAAACACAGAGCCAAGCCAGATCAATCCTGAATCCCGGTCCTTCCCCTCCTTATACGAGTCATGATCCGTTTGAAAATCGTAAAAGGTTTGAGAACATGACTGATAGGGTCCTCTCTGATCAGCTAACAGATTTATTGAGTAAGGGTCCCAACTTTGCTCTTTCCCGATCAGTCAACAAAACCGTCCTAAAAGAGGTTGAAATCGGCCTGGAGAGGGGTGCTTTCGCCTTACGGTGGAAGGAGCACATTGACAAAAAGACACAAGAGAACCAATCTCCGTCAGGCTGCTCCGACCCTCAAAGCTCGATAATACCATCCAGCACGAGCCAGCCCGTGACACATGACCCTGACCCTGACACCGATCCTGACCAGGGGGCGCACCGTAGCGTCAGGCTGACACCTAGATTCAGTGACACAGATACACGCGCTGCACCCACCGCCCATGCTCTGACAGAACGAACGCTGAAAACTCTAAAACACAAAGTCATGACCATTTACAAAAACCACAGATCGACAACGGAACCCAACCATACACCTAACGATGTAAAACTTATGAAAGAGCTTGGCAATGACCCTGACATTATAGTCAAGCGCTCAGACAAATGCAAGGGGCTTGTAATTCTCTCCAAGAGCGTTTACATACAGAAAGCAGAAAAAATTACGAACGATTATGAAGCAGTCACTACAAATCCCACCCCAAAACTTGAGGCAGAGACAAAAAGATTGATTAAAACCACGCTGGCAGACAAAGTGCCCGAAAAAATTGTGAAAAGTGTTCTACCCGCGGGGTCACGTACGGCTGAACTGTATGGCCTCCCCAAAACCCACAAAACAGACGCTCCCCTTCGCCCTATTGTCTCGGCATGTGGCGACCCCCTCGACAAACTTGCATGGCTTTTGGAACGGATCATAACGCAGCTCCTTGCATTTGTGCCAGCGCACCTGACTAACACAGACGATTATTTACACCGACTTAGGACACAGTTTCCCCACGGACTCCCAGCGGGTGCCATAGTATTTTCTGTAGACGTGACGAACCTTTACGGCAACATCCCCACTAGTGAAGCTGTCACAGCCACCCTGGACCTCATCAAAAAGCATCTGGACAAAATTGACACTTTTGGACTCTCTGTTGAAGATATCGAAACGCTCCTACAGCACTGTCTTAATAATAACTATGTTCGGTTCGGTCAAAAGTTCTTCAAACAGACAGTAGGAGTAGCGATGGGCTCTAGGATTGCTCCCCCACTAGCCATAGTGTTCATGAATGCTGTAGAATCCCTGATCCTGACTTCTCAAAATTCTCAGTACCAGCCAGTGACCTACATGCGCTATATCGATGATGTGCTAGGCATTTGGACCCATGGGGCAGACAAGCTTGACGAGTATTTCCAGTTTATGAACGACTTCCACCCAGCGCTGAAATTCACTATCGAAAGAACTGACAGAACACCAAATAGAAGCATACCCTATCTAGACACCATCATCACAGTACAAGAAGACGGCACCTACAGCACAGAGTTGTACATCAAACCTATGGCTGCACCTATCATCATTCACTACACATCAGCACACCCAATGCAATGCAAACGATCAGTACTCCACTCACAACTCTTGCGGGCTAAACGGCTAGGTTCAGACAGACAGGCAAAAGAGCGAGGAATGAAGGTCGTAGAGACACTTTTCAGACACAACGGATACCCCAACAAACTCATACAGAGAACTAAGCACAAGATCATGCACCACACACAGAAAGGTCACAAACACAACACCACTGGACGCAACAAAAATGACACGACCTACATATCGCTCCCGTACATTGACGAAACACTAGCGCGCCGAGTGAACGGTGCGGTGCGCTCGTCTGGTCTGAAGGCACAGGTCGCATGGGTCAGCGGGAAAACGGTGTCCAAGCATATGATACGGTCAGGTCTCGAAAGTCCTCCGTGCCCTGCTGGATCAAAGAGATGTCACACCTGTGAAGCAGGCCTTCGTAGCCGCTGTCATACCAAAAATGTTGTATATAAAATCACATGTAACCTGTGTGATGAGAAACCCGCTGTGTACATAGGTGAATCAAAAAGGAGAGTCCGCGAAAGATTTAATGAGCATCTACGGGATGCTAAAAACAAGAGCAAAAACACCCCTCTCGGAGACCATGTCAACCTCAACCACCCATCATGTAGTATATCGTCATCCTCATTCAAAATTAGCATAGAGAGAGTATGTAAAGATGTGGCTGATCTGAAAATAGCAGAATCTGTTGAAATAAGAAACCAAAAACCATGCCTAAACACACAAACCTCATCCTGGCCCCTTCTCCATCCCCCTCCCTACACTCCCACATAGGCAATGTTCTATGCTTGGCCTTCCGTCCTCTTTTTTGTCAGCATGTCTCTATTGGCTTATCCATTCTTTTTATTTGTCTCACCTGAAGTACTTGTACTTGTTAGGTGCGTCTTTCATCGCCATTTGTACTAATTCGATTTAGGGTAGACGCAGTTGACAGCGTCCCCCCCCCCCACTCGTACACCACCTCAGCGAGCTCTACACTGGTGTCATGTTTACTCTGCTGTGTGTATGTATTAGTTGTACGCACCTGAAGCATGTGTAATTAAGTGTATGAATGCATCTTAGCCTGTCAATCACTCTGCATAGGTTATGCATTTTCGCGAGTTTGGCGTGCTGCACAAATAACATATGCCTGTGTTACTTTTAGGTATTGTGTAGCATTGACAATATTTATCCAATTATTATTCAGTGATATTGTATTCATTGTATTGTACGCTGTTAAAATTTATTATAGGTATGACCCACTGGTATGACCTGACTGTAATTTGTTAGCCAGAGATCTCACAAAAATGTTGCACGCTATTTTGAAAGGATTTGAATTTGCTCGTCGACAATTCTGAAAATGTACATTCTGAAGACGACGCAAGTCGAAATATATCATAATACTTTTTGGACTTATTTTAATATCATTTCATTGTATCATGAGCATAAGGTCATTTTCTACCATCATAATACGCGACAAACGATGTCAGCAGCCTCTTCTCGTTGACACGAAAAGTTTGACAGACAACGTGGGCAGTGCCCAATCAAAAGCTACTAAACGATTCAGTTAAGTAGGGGAAGCGGGGGGAGCACCGCCACCTTAACCCGGCAGGCGGTGGGCCTACCAGCCACCTTCCGCGCGGTGGGGGGGGGGGGGGCACTTTTTTGCCCTCCCCCCGTATCTCCGAAACTACTGGACGGATCCGGAAAATTCAAACGGCGTTCGATAGCCCTGTCAAATTTGTTGAGTGAAACCAAATTTCATTGACCTCGGGGTCACCGATGACGTCACAGGTCAGGTCAAAGATAAAATGTTTCACCGTTCACGGGGCTTCTAGGGAAAGCGCTATAACACCGAGTAAAACGCATTTTGTCGAAAATCAGCGATAAGGCGTCAGTTGTCTAGTACATATGTTGCTATTAGAGGTCACTGGTTATACCAGGTCAGGTCACAGGGCAGGCCACCAAAGGTCACCAAGGGTCACCACATGAGCCCAACTTTACTAAGGTTATGCGATGCATGTTTTATGGCCAGTTTTTCATTTCCAACTCAATGGTGTTGGTTATAAGACCATCAGGTACGGTTTAGGCCACTTTCTGGTGGAGGTCAGGTCAGGTCAAAAAAGGTCAAATTTCAAAGTTGATATTTTTGCATAATATGGGTATCGATTCGATGCAGCTCGTCACGGGGAGTCTAATGGTGGTCTTTGTTTTGCGCTACGAGTTCTAGAATTGCTAAAAATTGAGTTTGAAAATTTGACGTCATCAATTTTGAACAGTTTTTTCGCTATAACTTGGCCAAAAAAAGAGGTATCGATCTCAAATTTGGTATGCAGATAGAAGGCGGTAGGGGCTATCACATATTCCGGTTTTTTCGAAATTCAAAAAACTTTTTGGATTTTTTGGCTATTATATTCAAAAAATCTATTTTTTTAATTTTTGGGGTCAAAATCCAAAAAATTCGAAAACCCGAAATAACAGTTTTGTAGCCCTTTTAATTCCACACCTTTTATGTCTGAAACATTTTTCTGTATCTCTAAAGCTGTAGGCCTGACAGCTCTTCCCGCGAAACCTTTTTTGGGTCGAAAATGGCAAAAATGACGTCACTTTGACGTCATTAGCGGCCAACCTATCATAGCCTTTGGGAAAATTTTTGGTCACCATGTGCGCTAGCTGCTCCCGGGAGGGTACTGAAAGTTTGGTGACGATCGGCGCAGCGGTTCTCGAGATATATCGAAAAAACTAAAGGGGGGGGGGCAAAAAAATGCCCCCCACCGCCTGGAAGGTTAAGCATTTCTGCTCACCGGGCTGAGATACGTAGTAAAAACGAAGCTCTTGTGCATTCATGTGAAAGGAGGGATGTTTTCCTACATGTTGGAAAAGTTCCCAGCGCTTCATTATAAAATTTCGCTACTTACAGACATTGAAAACAAGTCTTGCATTTTTCGCCCTCCAAAAATGTGCGGGTAGCACTGCCACCGATGGTGGTGTTATCCACAGATCAGCCTTACGGTAACAGCCGCCCTTGGTAGCGTTACTGCTGTCTGAAATAGTAACTCTACTCATATAAGACACACAAGAGTTGGTTGTTAGTTTGTCACAGATCAGACTGTTTGGTGCCGACAATATGCATACAAAGGTGAAGGAAAATTCACGTTTATTTCGAAACATCCAGTGAAGTTGAACGTGAGGTTAAAAAACAAACGACGTTTGCACCTTGCGGCATAACTAAAGCTCTTCTCCGAGCTGAGTGAGTCATCCTTGCGGCTTTATCCACTTTGCCACTCCTTGGGGTAGCACCGCCGAACATGGCGGTGTTACCCCACACACAGTCATGGACTGGCAACGCCGCGACTGGAAAACAAGCCGGGACGCGATTCTTCTGTAATTCCTTTCTCAACGAAGCGCACTTCATGCCCTCAAATTTAAGGTAAAAATCGAGGTATTTTGACATGAAATGACCACTTACTTGCTGCTAAAACATGCCAAATGATTACAACGATGGTAAGATTCACAAAATGGGCAATTGCGATCTTAAAATCAAATAAATCTTAGCGAAACCTAACTCACGCGGCGCCCCGCTTCCGTTCGGACACCGAAATGGCGGATGTTTACATTTACAGTTCAGAGTTTTGCCGATAAAGGGGATGGCGGTGTTGCCCACATGGCGGTGCTATCCCCTAGTTGGCGAGATAACCAGACCCAATAAAAAGCTTTTAATTCGATTTTGATTGACAAATCATAGGCGTAGGAACAGGGGGGGGGGGGGCAGGTGGGCAAGTGCCCACCCACTTTTCGAGTTGGGGGCCGGGGGGCCAACCTTGTGTTTTGGCCCACCCACTTTTTACTCGAGGCCCCTTGTCTCGATTTGAGAGGACGTCGTCACCTTCCAGAATAAACAAACTCGGTAAAAATAAGTTCCACGAATCCCCACGCACGGACTCTCAAGGGGCAGTGATGGATCCAAGGAGGCCCTCTGTACATACTTGTCAGTCGAAGCCCCTGAGACTGATGGCCTGAGAGACCCTAGTGGATCTGAAGAGGCCCCAATATCCACACTGGTCTGGGGAGGCCCCTGACACTGGCGGTCTGGGAGGCCCCTCTATCCATACTAGTCAGAGGTCTGAGACTGGTGGTCTGGGAGGCCCCTCCATCCACACTAGTCAGAATAGGCCCCTGACACTGGCGGTCTAGCCGAGGCCCCCTACCCTCACTAGTCAGAGGAGGCCCCTCTATCCTCAATAGTCAGAAGAGGCCCCTGAGACTGCTGGTCTGGGAGGCCTATCCATCTACACTGTAGTCAGAGGAGGCCCCTGAGACTGATGACCTGAGAGGCCCTTATAATCACACAAGGCAGAAGAGGCCCATGAGACTGATTGACTGAGAGGCCCTTCTATTCATACTGGCCACAGGAGACCCCCAAAACTTTCGGTCTGGGAGGTCCCTCAATCCGGCACCAGTCAGAAGAGTCCCCTGAGACTGATGGCCTGGGAAGCCCTTATATTCACACTAGGCAGAAGAGGCCCCTGAGACTGATGGTATGAGAGGCCCTCATATTCACACCAGTCAGAAGAGGCCCCCGAGGCTGATGGCTGTGAGGCCCTTCTGTTCATATAACTGGCCACTGGAGGCCCCTGAAACCGATGGTCTGGGAGGGCCCTCTATCCACAGTAGTCAGAAGAGGCCCCTGAGACCGATGGTCTGAGAGGCTCTTATATTCATACTGGCCACGTGAGGCCCCTGAGACTGGTAGTCAGAGAGGTCCACTCCTAATGAATCTAAGGGGGCCCTCTATCCACATTTACACTTTTCTAGGGAGGCCCCCGAGACTGATGGTCTGAGAGGCCCTTTTATTTATACTGTCCACAGGAGCCCCCAGAGATTAATGGTCTGATAGGCTCTTCCATTTATGCTAACCAGAGGAGGCCCGTAGGATTGATGGTCTAACAGGTCCTTCTATTTATACTAGCCAGAGGAGGCCCATGAGACTGATGGTCTGAGAGGCCCTTCTATTCAAACTAGGCAGATGAGGCCCCTGAGAATGATAGTCCGAAGAGCCATGCGGCGGCAACTGACCGTGGCCATATTTCGGCTCGGTAGGGCCCCACAGAGCTCATGAGAGCACCTCAAGGGCTCCTAAGTAGATAAGCTTATCCCCATAAGGGTGGCATAAGGGCTTCTGAAGGCTCCTTGTAGGCATCTAAGGGCCCTTTCCGGCCTCTAACGGCTCCACCCGCCTGTGATGGCTCCCCACCAGTGTTTATGAGCGCCACACAGCGGCGCCTTTGAGGGTCATACTAGTGTCTCCTAGGGCCCTACATCGGTGGCTCTCGGGGCCCCACACCGGCGCCTCTGTGGGCCACCACACCTGTGCATCTCAAGGCTCTACAGGTACAGGTCTCGCGGGTTTTAGCGGTAGGTTTTGCACCTAGAAAATTTAGTGTACTTCAGGCTATATCTTCGTCGTCTTAAGCTTTTAAGTGTTGAAGATGCGATCGACTTGTTGGGTAACAAGCCGGCCATGACCGTGTAAAATGGCTTCATCGTAGATCGATTAGTTTCTGAGATATAACCGGAAATGTAAAAGTGCAAAACCTACCGCTTAATCTCGCGAGACCTGTATATCTGAAGGACCCACACCGACACCTCTGAGGGCCCCACACCAGTGTCTCGGAGCTCTGAAGGCCCCACACCGGTGACTCTGAGGACTCACCGGCTCCTGAGAGCACCATGTTGATGTCTAACGGCTCCACAAGGCCACTGAAGGCACCACACAAGCTCTCACTGAGCCCTAATGTCCATGTACCTACCGGCCTCTGAGGGATTTAAGCAAGCGCATTCACAGCTCCACACCAGCAGTTGTAAGGGCTTCACACTGAAGTATCTGAGGGTTCCACACCGGTGTCTCTAAGGGCCACATACCGGCATATCTGAGGGCCCCATACCGGCGTCTCCGAGGGTCCACATCTGGCGGGCACCCATCAGCGACTGAAGGTCCCACACTGTCGACTCCGAGAGCCCCATCTGCGTCTGGGAGCACCATGCCGTCTCTAATAAGAACCACAGCGGCTCCTCCGTACGAAAGATGGGCGTCTGCATGCCAAAGGGGAGCGGTTCGGAGACAGAAGGGCACCTACGTGCAATAGAGGTCTGCAAGACTGCAACTGATCAATGCCATGGGGGTGCATTCATAAGAAACAGGGGCGCCGGCATGGCAAAGAGAGGCGCCTTCAAGTGTCCATAAAAGAGAGACGCCTATGATAAGCACACATTGTATGCGACAACGGGTACAACGACAACGGACTGTGGGACATATAGGGATGTCTCTGATGACTATACATAGGGCGCTTATATGCCAAAGAGGGCGCCTATGAAGCTAATGGGGGCACCTGGGAAACGAGGAAGACATTTGTGTAAGGGTTTTCAGGGGTCATGCGCCGTTTGCGGCAAATAGATTCTAAAAAAAAACCGGAGGGGGAATAAGTTTTAAAAATGGTGCGGACTTTCCGCACTGTTCGCTTAAGCGGTTACGCCCCTGGGTACATCTGCCCGATCTCAGAAGCTAGATTTGGAGGTCATACTTGAAAGCAGCCAGCAGGACGAGGCAAAAGTTGGAGGCCCCTGAAAATAGGAGGCCCCCTGGAAAAGGAGGCCCCTTAACAGGGTGGCCCGCCCACTTTTCATGACGTTCCTACGCCCGTGTGACAAATGACATACAAGCCCGCTGTGATGGACCAAAGAAGGAGCTGAACAGTTCATACAACTTCTAAAAAGCTCAACGGTAAAAATTTAAAAGTCAAATGTTTAAATTCAGCCTGCATGTTTAAACTCGGGTCCGGCGCTGGCAGAAAGCTTATATTGCCAAGCTTGCAATTCCACTACGTTGTAATGTAACCAATGTGAGAGCAACAACTGAAAGCCTCGAGCCCCGTTGGGGGGAGGGGGGCGCGAAAGAGTCCCATCTCCTTTTCAGTCGATATCTCCTAAAGTATAGCGTAGGTCCCCACCAAACTTTCAAGACCCCTCCAGGCATCATTTTACACCTTGTGACCAAATTTTTCCAGAGCTCTTATGAAAGGTTAGTCACAAATGACGTCAGAGTGACGTCATGTTCTGTCATTTTCGACCCAATAAAAGGTTTAGCGGGAAGAGCTGTCACGCTTACAGTTTTGAAGATAACAAAAAATAGGCATTCAAGATAAAAAAAAGACATAAAATAAGCAGCGCTACAAAACTGCCAACTCTGATTTCTAAACAAAAATTGTTTTCGACCATCAAAACTATAGAAGTATAACACCCCGAAAATACCAACAACGTTTAAAATTAAAGCTGGAATATATGTTATAGAACTATCAGCTCTAGCTATGCCAAACTTAAACTCGACAGCTTCATTTTTAGCAAAGTTATGGCAAAAAAAAAACACTACTCAAAATGTATTACGTAAAATTTTCAAACTCAATATTTAGCCGTCACAGAACACACAGAGCAAGCCAAAGAGCACCATTGGATTTCCCGTGATGAGCTGCATCGAATAGATACCCCCTTTATGCAAAATATCAACTATGAAATTTAACCTTTTTTGACCTGACCTTGACCTGACCTCCACCAGAACGTAATCTAAACCGGCCCCAATGGCCGTCTAGCCCACACCATTGAACTTTAAATGTAAAATTGACCATAAAACATGTATCACGCGACCCTAGCAATTAGCATAGTTGGGTTCATATTGTGACCCTTAGTGACATGAACTCTTTGATCTGACCTGGCATCAGTGACCTCTTTAGGCAACATATGTATTGGGCAACCACGCTCCATCGATGTTTTTCGATAACATGCCTTTTATTTGATGTGTTAACTGACTGTAACGCATTATTTAGACTAAATCGGTAAAAAAATGCAACCTTTGACCTGACTTGTGACGTTATGGGTTGCACCTAGGTCAACGAAACCTGGTAACAAGGTTCGATAGCCCCTGGTGGGGCTATCGAACGTTCTTCGAATTTTCAAAATCGGTCGGTAACTTTCCGAGATCTCAGAAGGAGGACGAAACGGCTGCACCACCCCATCAGGTGGTAGGGTCCGCCAATAGCCCAACGGGGCGCGAATTATTTACTCATTCATACAGTGTCATCTATTTTGAGAACACCTTTCTCACGCCATGACATGGTCCTCTCGTAATAGATCGAGATGAGGAGTGTTTTCACGCCTCCTTATGCACGGCTCTAGTGTCATTGAGCTATCAACTGTCAGCGGTTTTCGGACAATGAAGGAAGGCTTTTGGTTGTTTTTAGGTAAGATCTTGGGCCAGATCATTTCAGTGTCGGATCCAGAGAGAGGCCATGGGGGCCATTCTCCCCCCTTGGGCCTCCCGGGGCCCATCACGGAGGTTTTTTTTTTAATTCATCACGGAGGTCACCGACGGGAGCTTTAACCCAGAGGTCTCCTAAGGGGGCACCATCCAGAAGGTCTATCGGAATAGGGTACCGTTTTCGGGGTCTCCCGGAGTCCCATTTCTGTCCCTCGCCTCGGGTTTTTTTTTTTGTTTAGTTGAGTTTTTTAGTTTTTAGTTTAATATTGTCCATCTATTTCCATCCCGAGGTCCGCGGGGGCACCATCTCGAGTTCTCAGGGGGCACTATCCCGAGTTCTCCGCAGGCACCATCCCAAGGTCGGAGAGGGCACCATCCCAAGGTCTCCGGCGGCACCATCGCGAGGTCTGGGGGCACCATCCCGAGGTCTCCGGGGGCACCGTTCCAAGTTTCCAGTGGCACTTTTCCGAAATCCGAGGTCTGAAGGAGCACTCTCCCCGGGTCTGAGGGGGCACCATCTCGAAGTCTCAAGGGCACCATCCCAAGGTCTCAGGGGCACCATCCCGAGGTCTCAGGGGCCGTTTGATCCGCGCCGTCCTGGGGGGGCGTTTTTACGCCCCCCCCCCCTAGATTTTTCGCGAATATCTCAAAAAACGGCGACGCGTAGCGCCGCTGTTTTAGATACCTACACCCGTTCCGACATCTTTTTCGCACATGCTATGAAAATTTCAGATCCCGGTCATTCAAGGTCAGGTCACCATGTAACGCCAATTGACCTTAACTCAGAAAAAGTTAGAAAGCTCGCTGTAGTTACACCGACTGAGCGATCACTTTGAAACTTTCAGTACGTGCCTAGGGTAACAGTACCTATGTATAAAATGGATATCTCGGATTTTTTTTATATCTGTGAGTTGTGACCTAAGGTCAGGTCAATTTTGCGACAGCTCCATATAAGCCAATGGGAGAAAATTGAAATGAGCCTCTTTTGGCCGAATGTCGTTCTACACACTCTCAAACATTGGTTCATATGTAAACATGACACTCTGAATCGGAAAATTGCACCTGTGCCCCCTTTGTGTGCCCCTGAGGTCATCTCAGGTCATGAAAGGTCTTCAGCAGTTTTTTTTTACTATAACTTTTGATTTGACACTAACTTTTGTTAGAGCAGTGAAAACACGGGGGCTAAACCGTTGATCTGAGGTCAAATCTGAGGTCAATCAGAGCGGTGCCCTCTGGGGGCTTAACCGTTGATCTGAGGTCAAATTTGAGGACATGTTGGCGAAAGAGCGTTAAAAGAGCTATCGAATGCGCTTTTACACGGCGCTGTAGCTCTATCGGTTCCAGAGTTAGCCGTCGAATGTTTAAAATCGTTGAAATCGACAAAATTTGCCTTCTTGATGAGCTCTGGTGACCTGAACTTTGCCCTAACCTTAAAATGACCGAGTGTTTTCCTTCTTATTTTTGACGCTCTTTCGATTGCCGCTTACCGCGTGTCGCTCTACGTGGCCCAGGAGCCGAGTTAGACGGAGGGGCGTGAAACGCCACCCCCCCCCCCCTCAGCACTCGGGATGAAATGGGCCTAACATTTTCATAGCAAACGTAAAAAAAAAATGTTTAATAGGTAATGCAAAAAATATCATCTCTCATATGAAATATTTGCGAAACCCTCAACATCATCCCCATTAGTGCCGAGCTCCCAACGACGACCATAAAAAACGTCCCCATCCCGTCAGCGTAGGTTTATCATAAGGATGCTAAGATTTAATTTCCAATCGGCAATCCGAAGCTGAAATGATGGAAAGCAAATTTACATTTTACATACGAAACAAGCTGACACAACTAAATATTTTCTCTCTCGCTCCCTCTCACTGATTTACCCATTACCTACCCTCTCTCTCTCATTTTACCCTTCCTGGTTTTCCTTTTCTGCCTCTCTGTTTACTCTTCCCGTCCTTATCCCTTCCCTCCAGTCTTTCTTCTCTCTCTCTCTCTCTCTCTCTCTCTCTCTCTCTCTCTCTCTCTCTCTCTCTCTCTCTCTCTCTCTCTCTCTCTCTCTCTCTCTCTCTCTCTCTCTCTCTCTCTCTCTCTCCCCTCTCTCCCTCTCTCCCATCTCTCTCCCTTTCCCTCTCTCCCCTCACCCTCTCCCTCTCTCTCTTCCACTCTCTCTCCTCTTTCTCTCTTTCTCTCTCTCCCTCTCTCTCCCTCTCTCTCCCTCTCTCTCCATCTCCTTCTCTCTCCCTCTCTCTCCCTGTTTCTCTTCCACTCTCTCTCTCCTCTCTCTTTCTCTCGCTCTTCCTCTCTCTCCCTCTCTCTCTCTCTCCCTCTCTCCCCTCTCCCTCTCCCACTCTCTCTCTCTCTCTCTCTATCTCTCCATCTCTCTCTCTCTCTCCCGCTCTCTCCCTCTCCCTCTATCTCCCTCTTTCTCTTCCACTCTCTCTCTCTCTCCTCTCTCTCTCTCCCTCTCTCTCTCTCTCTCTCTCTCTTTCCTCACAATATTCTCGACTGCCACAGCGTTGTAGAACTTGTTTCCAGACAGGTCCAGGCGCTCCCCACTCCGCAAGCCCCAGCCCACACGGCTCAACCGCCCAAACACCCTCCGGCGGATGACCTCCGACTTCGGCGACCTGACCCCAGCCGACCGTACCGATCGCGTCCCTCTCCACGCCTCCGCCCCGCTTCCCCCACTACAACTGCGTAGTAATTGTAGCGTGTGCAAAGGTCACGTGACATTATTTACTTCTGCGGTTTGTTCGGCTGACAAGAGATGGCACTAGTGGTCTGTGGATCAGAGGCGGGGCTAGGCTCTACGACTTCTTGGGGCAACTTTAGGGCAGAAAAGACGTTTTTTGGCTCCTCATCCCAAAATGCTTCGAACATACAAAAACAAGTTAGATATTCGAAAATCAGAGGACCAAACCGATCGTTTGACGTATCTTGCTCGACTGAGAATTGATCGGTCTTCAAACTACTGAGCAAAAACGAGGTGATTAGTAGCAAGTGCTGGTGACTGTACTTAACGGTTCCTTAAAAATGTCCGCCTCCTTTTCAATGGTTTGCGCGAAGACACAATGCCAGAATCAACCAATCAATACCAGAATTTTAATTGCGCAGCGAGTCAGAGGTGCCCTCAATCCTCAATACACATAGCATAGCACATACTAAATGTAGGCATAGTCACCAGCACTTGCTACCCATCACCCGCGGACGGCGGGGGAGCAAGCTACCACCGCCCCTGAGAGACTAGCGCCGCCATGCGCCAAGGAGTGGAAACACCACGTGACTGAGGCCACGTGATGGAAGGGTCACGTGATGGAGGGGCGGGGCATAGCAGCTTTTGCGCCCGACACCAACTGAAATGCCGCGCTGTGATGGGGCGCCTTAGCATTAATGAAACCCGGCCGTCAGAATCAGCTGTTCGCCTTATATGGAAAGTGAGCCTGTGCGTCTCACTGCTCTGTGTTGGTTTGAGAGCCACGGCACCATACGAATTGTGGGCCCCTTTGAACGGGTCACCGCCCGAGGCACTGAGGCGACAGCTGTGCCGAGCAAAGTCTAGCCTGGCTGGAGAGGTGGGCCAGGAAAATTGCGATCGAGCAGCCACTGGGACTTGGATTGGTATTTGGTATTATTATCTAACCGCGACAAACGATGTCAGCAGCCTCTATTCGTGTCATAGACAGACAACGTGGGCAGTGCCCAATCAAAGCTACTAAACGAATCAGTTAAGAACTTGGCTAGGTTACCAGACCTCATAAAAAGTGTTTACATTCGTTTTTGATTGGCAAATGGCATACAAGCCCGCTGTGATGGACCAAAAAAAGAAGCTGAACAGTGCATACAATTTCTTAAAAGCTCAACGGCTTAAAAATTTAAAATATAAATGCTAGAACTCAGCCTGCATGTGTAAACTCTGGTCCGGCGCAGGCAGGAAGATTATATTGCCACTTGCAATTCCGTTACTCTGTAATTTAAAAAAAGAGCAGAGAGACTGTGAGAGCAGAAATTGAATGAAAGCCCGACGCCTCGTTGGGGGAGGGAGGGGGGGGGGGCGAAACGGACCATCTCTTTTTTTCAGTCGATATCTCCTAATCTGTAGCAGATTTCGCCACCAGTCTTTCGTCACCAGCCTAAAAATGATGCCCTTCCGGGCATCATTTTTACATCTTGTGACCACATTTTTCCAAAGTCTTTGAAAGCTTAGCCACAAAGGACGTCAGGTTCATGTCATGTTCTGCCATTTTCGACCCAAAAAAGGCTTAGCGGGAAGAACTATCACGCCTACAGCTTTGAAGATAACGAAAAATGTTCAAGATAAAAAAGATGTAAAATAAACAGGGCTACAAAACTCCTAACTCGGATTAAACAAATTGACCATCAAAACTTAAAGTGATTTTTATATCAAACCCCGAAAATACCATAACTATTGGTCTGCTATACCTACACATGCCAGACGTGATCTCGATGGCTCCATTTTTACCAAAGCTATGGTGAAAAAAAATAAATCACTCAACATTTATTACGTAAAATTTCCAAACTCAACTTTTAGCTGTTTTAGACCACACAGAGCAAAAATGACCACCTTTGGATTCCCCGTGATGAGCTGAAGCGAATATCTAGGTACCCATTTTATGCAAAATATCAACTTCGAAAATTAACCTTATTTCACCTGACCTTGACCTGACCTTCACCAGGGTGTAATCTAAGCCGCAGTGTTCTAAAATTGGATATTGGTTGGGTGTGCCGATGAAGAAAAAAAAAATCTTAGGATGAAAAAAAAAGAAAGTAAATAACTGCAGTATTTTTGCAAAATGGTTTAATGCCAATTTTTATGCTAACTGATAAACCAGGATTTCATGTCAGGATCTTGACAGGGTGTGGAACAAAAGGATGTGGGTGCATCAACTGTCAAGTGACAAGTGAACTGGCTGTTGGGAATACATGAAACTCTTTTCAGAGATGAAGTAAAGTTGGTCATTCATATTTTAGAGATGAAAATATTTTCCCCATTAGGTGTGATTTGCCACCAAAAAGGCTGAAAAATGAAACACTGCTAAGCCGGCCCCAATGGTCGTCTAGCCCACACCATTGAATTTGAAATGCAAAATTGGCTATAAAACGTGTATCACACGACGCTAGTATAGTTGGATTTATATTGTAACCCTTAGTGGCCTGACCTCGGTGGCCTGATCTGGCATCAGTGACCTTTAGCAACATATGTATAAGGCAACCAACGCTCGATGATTTTCGATTACACCTATCGATGATTTTCGATTACACCTATCGATGATTTTCGATCACATGCCTTCTCTTTGATGTTATAACGCATTCCATATAGAAAAGGCCCAATTAATCTGTGAAAAAAAATCGACCTTTGACCTGACCTGACCTGACCTGTATAGAAAAGGCCCAATTAATCTGTGAAAAAAAATCGACCTTTGACCTGACCTGTGACGTCATCGGTTGCACCTAGGTCAAGGAAAACTTGGTTACCAGGTAGTTCGCTGATGTGGCTATCGAAGGCTCTTTGAACTTTCAAAATCGGTCGGTTACTTTCCGAGATTTTAGGTGGAGGGGCGAAACGGCCACCATCCCCAAGGAGCGGTAAGGTCCGCCAATAGCCCAAAGGGGAGCGGGCTAAATATTTTTATTTTGACATCCGTTCCATGCTTCTATCCTCAGGATACTGAAATCCTTCTCCTCCACGCCGCAACCCCCCTCCGGGCTGGACAGGCAACTTTATCTCATGCGGGCTGCTCCCCTGGAGCGGCACCGCTGCTCCCGAGGGGGCGCACCCCGTAGCCGGGTGCAGTGAGTGCCTTGGGGCTGGGTGGCCTGTCCTCTGGACGGGCTCAGCCCCGGCGACTCACTAGGGTGCCTGCCCAGACCAATGTCTCCCCCTATATCCTATCATCCTCCCGGCTCTGAAATGGTCTCATTGGACCGAAAGGGCCTAACCCAACAAAACAAAACAAAAAATTTTTATTTTGAGAACACCTTTCACACGCCATGACATGGTCCTCTAGTAATAGATCGAGACGAGGAAAGTGTTTTCACGCCTCCTTATGCACGGCTCTAGTGTCATTGAGCTATCAATCGTCAGCGGTTTCCGGACAATGTAGGAAGGTTTTTGGTCATTTTAGGTCAGCGTCAGATCTTGGGTCAGATCATTTTGCACCCATCTCAAACCAATTAAAGATTTTATGAAAAAAAATTAAGTACATGTGTTATTACAATTTGAAATGTTATTTTTCGTATCCGAAACGCAGTTTTCCAGGAACCAGCCATGCTGCTCATCAGCTGATCTGTAATGTTGATATGAGCACATCAGATGTGTTTTCATATGCCTTCTTATATGTTGGATCTAGAGCTTAGAATATGCTTTGAGCACGAAGCTAGCATGTGTATTTAAAATTGTTATAAACAATCGCTTATCATCTTTCTTGACATTAGATGACCTAGGATGTAAAATAGGGCCACCAATAATAGTTTATGATTGGATGTTCGAACTTTGCCAGCAAAACAATGTCTGGGAATGTTTGGTATTACTTTGACGCGAACGATGTCCACCTGAATTTTCCCTCTTGAATGATTATGGATAGCTCGCGAAATAAACTTTAAGCTAAGCCGCCTCGTGCGTTTCGCTGCGCCTCTTGGTTATCGAGTTATGGGCTTGAGGCGTTTAACGCCCCCTCTCCCCCCCCCCAAGCAAACGGTGGGTGCCGGCGGCGAAATACCCCAGCAACTGCCGGGTTAATTAATACAGGAGAATCCGCTTAATAAGACCACCTTGGTGACACAGCGCTTTGGATTTATAAGCGGTAGCTTCATTAACCGGGGTCAGTTATGCTTCTAAGGAAAAATCCGTGAAAAGCTCAAGTGGGCACACTAAGCGGCTGGGTTTTCTATCCGAAGATTTCTTAAGCGCATTCTACTAGGTATATAATAATACACTGCCTTATAATGCACTATATTACCGCATCAGCCACAATTCATTATTCCTTGTAGTTGTTATTGCATGTCCTCCTGTCCTTTCTATCGGCACTTGTGGAGACTGGGGTGGTGTTTCACCGGTGATAGCAGCACGCTGCTCTTACACGTGTCAAATTGGGTTTCCATGGAGACGTCAACATTAACAAGCCCCATTGCTCCAACACTATCACAAGTGTGACGTCAGCAGAATAGCAGCGTGCTGCATCACCGGTGAAACACCACCCGGGCGGGTAGGGGCGGCGCGGCCGGCTCGTCGCACCATGGGACGGATGCCCCTAAGAATGCCCACTTAATCAAAAAAATAAAGTTTTGTTTTCTGATTTCTAAAGGTGGTTTCCAGTGTAAAATTGACCAGCGGACCCAAACATGGCAACGATTTTAACTCTAACAGTGCCCTTTCCGATCAATTTGACTTCAAACACAGGCTACGTCCCACCCGCTATGGACGCGAGTCGGACTGCTGAATCTGGTATGGTATTTTGAGATTGTATAAAGGCATGAAGCTGGAATGGGAGTCAGAAAATATGCATACCATTATGATGCTTGGTTAGTGGGCTTGCAGACGGACCACTTTTGAATTGATTGTTTTGTACTTATGACAGTTTTTTGGTGCAATTAACACGTGACGTCAAAATATGGCCGCTAACATTATGAGACAAAGCTTAAGTTACCTCTACGAAAAAAAGTTCCATCGAGTTCCGTTAAGTTTCTGCCATCGTTAATGTCGTTGGCATGTTGTTAAATTGTCCTGAGATTTTCAGCTGCGGATTGCTGCGGTTTTCGGAGAAATGCCGCGTGAAGTCGTTAATTACCGGTCGGCCGGCTGAGTCGGTCAGACCAAGGTCAGACGCCGGGGCGGCCGGGGTTTCAAATGGTGGGGCGCCTCCGTCTTGTGCGTGGCTGTTCGGCACTACCGGGTGTCAGGTTATGGAGAGCAGGGACAGAACGACCCGATAAAACTCGAGACCGACCTTATATGACAGAAAGACGGTCCTGTCGGCATCGTTGCGTCTGAACGTACGGGAAGAGTGCGCGGTCGGGTTGCGTTTGGCGTCATGCTGCGAAGGGAGCTCTGAGCTAATTGAGCTGCAGGGAGGTGTGTTGTTGAGCCTGCTGAGAGTCGACATCTATAGCGATGAATCCGACTTGAGCGATTCTGACGACGCCTAAGACGCTGTAGACGCACGCTGTCAGGACAAGGCGCCTTGTAACGCATAGAAACAGCGGGTACCTGTGGACTCAATTTTGCCAACTGGTAGGTACAGGGACCCGCAGTTGCTTCTGTACACACTAGTATTTCAGCGTATTCTTTGCCTGTGACACCGTTGGAGGCGAATTGGGAAATGATTGTGTGCTTATTAAAACCACCATCTGAAAGGCTTTAAACTGATGTGCTGCTCTCCTAATTCAGTGAACTTTTTATGGCTATATCAGCAAAACATTGTTTTCAGCGCTTTTTCCTGCCCCATTCCTTCTAAAACCTGGAACCGCTTATTCCATTTACTCCTGCCATCTGACGATGGTCGTGCTGACTACTAGTTCCGGCGCTAGTTACTGCTCCAGTTTTGCACCCGGCACAAACTCAGGCGGCACCGGGCCGTGGCTCGACCAGAGGAGGGTCGGACCGAGCCGACTGCCTGGGGCGCGGTTAGATCGGACGCCGTGCTGGGGAAGGGAACGGGAGTGAGGGGGAGGGGAGGAGGTGATCACGTGGTCCGTCCAAGCTCGCAGACGGCCTGTCCTGCGCCCAGCCATGTTCCGTGATCCAAAATGGCACGAGAGCTGTGGAATGCGTGGAGGAGACGCTTCGAAAGCGAACTTCAGCGGCACTAATTTGCCATATTCTGTGGAGATAAATGAATATTATCTTATTGCAGAAAAAATTGTATGCCTAAGCTGTATAGTGTATAAGCTGTATCTTTTTATAAAGTTGTAAATAGGATTATTTTTAGGGACTTATGGTCTCGTATACACAGTGAATTGTGTTACATTAAGCCGTTTCGCTGTTATGGTTACTAACTGAAGAGTTATCCTTTTTTCTCACAGGGAATGACAATACAATAACAATACGAATAAAACCAGACGTTTCGCACAAAAAAAGTGCCTCTGTCAGTGGCAAGAAATAAGTAATTAGGCATACATGTTTTCTTTCGATAAATCGATGAAGTAGTTATCTTTATTTTCTAAGATATATTTTCAGCAGTTTTTTTAAGCACATCATGGAAGCTTATAAACATTTGTGTATTTTATCGGCAACCCGGCTGGCCAGACCGAGACGGTGCCGCATATAGTTCTCATCGATGTTAAACCTATACACTTATTTTTCTCCACTGACGAAGGCACGTTGTTGTCCGAAACGTTTGGTTTTATTCGCACTGTTTTTATATTGTCATTGTCCGTGAGAAAAACATACTCACATTGACTGGTCTCAGTTCATGTAGAAATTGTTGCATATTCATCAACACAGATAAAATGAATATTAGCCCTCACTACACATATAAGTAAAGGTAGACCGCGCCCCCTGTTTTTCACCAATAAATCGCGATTCGCGGCAAAGCGAAGGATTGCGACGATTCTTTGGTGCCCTGGAGTTAATCAAATTTACAACTTCCCGGAAAATTAAATAGCCCTGATCATTTTTGCATCTTGTCTGATAATTTTAAATCCCTGAACCAAATTACCTTTAACCTGTGATTATTTTTCCCAAGATCATGTCAGGCCAGAATAGCAATTGAAAGTCAGCGCACATCTTCTGTGTGTTTCCATAGTCGTTTCGTAATTAGCAACGTGACAACATGTGAAATATACTATCTAATGTTTGTCTCATTGATTGTTGTGGGTGCCAAGGTCACGTGAAACTCAGGGTTAAGGTCATTTACTTGAAATGATATCGGTTAACTTCCTTAAATTCACACCTTTTTACTGTGGTTTTTAGGAAGTGTTGGTTTGAAATTTAGCACTCATTTTAGCATTTGAAAACTGGCATACTTAGGTATCAGTTATAGTGCCTATGCAATATGTTGCAAGGCTGTAAGTGCTGGTTAACATTCTATGGATAGGTGGCAGAACGCCTAATGGATGATCTGGCGTAAGCCGTCCTACCCCAAATGCTTTGATACATCATCTTTGATCAAAGCAAGTGCAAATTCGGAGTCAGAAGCAAGCCAAGTCCCAGCAAACTTCACTTGTAGAAATTCTAGCAGGACCCATTTTTACGTGCTTTTGGGTTATTAACCTGATCTAGGAGGTCAACCAGTGACCTAGGATCTCAGCATTGACCAGGATATAAAAATAATTGGCTTTCTCTCGTCAGCGATGACCAGGACCCTCAAATCATCGGATTTCTCTCGTCACGAGCAGCTCGCTCTTTTTTTATTTTTCAGCGAAGCTCTGGCTATTTTTATCAAGGGCCGAATGGCTGAGGGTTTCTACGCCCCTCCGCTACATGTAAGACGCTGGAAAGAAATGCCTAAGTGGGTGAGGGTTAAATATCGATTGTTTTTTAAGTGCCGAAGCCCGAAGCACTTTAATTTACTTCGATAGCAGTTTTTAAGACCAACGAGCTCGAATACTATAACTTCTTGAACAATCTAAGCACCACATAAGATGAATCGTAAGAGAAGCGGCTCAAGATTAAGGAGCTATGAGACACTTAATAAAAACGGCATAGATTAGAAACTGCACCTAACTTGCACTGGTTTTTAAACCTTTTCGTTGCAGACTGGTAGATTAAATTTTAGGATTGATTTCAGCTGATGCTCAAATGGAGCTATTCATTCGTTCATTCATGCGACCATCCAATTCCATTCATAAAAGAAGCCAGTGACAAAATTGTTCATTTTAGATAAGTGTGAAATACAAACTCAATAAAAGTTAAATGATATGGCAAATTTGACAGCTTTTATAATGAACAGACAAAAAACTTTAACAAATCAAAGTTGAGAGCCCCAAATAGGGGAGAGTGAGGGCATTTTTTAGGCCATCACAGTATTTGTCAACAATTGTTGTTTGGGGGGCTGGGGAGGGTGGTTACTGGCTCATAATCTGTCCCCCCCCCAAAAAAAAAAGAAAAAAAAAGAAAACGAAACCGATCATCCGCGAAAAGAACTATTGAGCTCGAACCAAGGTGACGAATCGATTTATAGGTATGCAGGATGGCTAACGATGCCACTTTTTGACTTCTTGTGTCAAATAAATTCCATCATCTGGATAGCACGTCAACATTCTATGACATTTTGTAACAAACGTATACTATTTGGCGCGACTAGCCTCATAAATGTTCTGAAACTAAAACCGTTTCTTCGCAATTAACTTGAACCACGTCATCCCAGCTTATGCACGACAAACATAAAATAATGCTTCAGGATCACTGGCCTGAATTCCAATGCTTAAAGTTTACTCAAAACCGGTGTGGCTGAGGCACTCTTCGCTACATCTCGTGACGGCCACCATTGTATTGCATTTTTCGGTAAGCTATAAGTTAATAAGGAAAGGATTGGTGAGTGGGTTGAAAACAGCCCTCACCCTCCACCCCCCCCCCCTCCTTCTTCTGGAAACATAAGTAAGCGAAAGATCTGGCGATGGTTTATCCGCCTCCTCTGCCGCCGCGCTGCGAGGCTTCGATTCGTTCGGTATGTGGCTTCCTGGGCGGTCCTCCCCGGAGGCAAGGTGAAAGGTCATGGCCTGTATCAGAAATTTATACGCTGCTGAATATGTTTTATAGTTCTTCCAAGGCCTTGGACACCGTTTTATTATATCGGATAAGCATTGCACTTACTTGTCAATCAAGACATCTAAAGAAAACTTGATCATAATCTTAAACTGCGGCAATTGTAGTTCTGCTTACGGTTGCCTCTTTATGATACGGGCCACCACCACCTCCACTGCGCTGGAGCTCTGGCGTTCTACCCCTCCCCGCTACGGACCGGCCCTCGGGCTAGGTGTGTTAGTACTGAGCGCAAACCTGTAGTAGTCACGTGACTTTCATTCACGTAGCGGGAACAGAAGCTATAGGCGATACCAAGGACGGGCTCTGGGGAGGCAGCCGGCGCGGAAAAATAGCACGATTGTAGTTTTGGAAGAATATCTGTTGTGGTAAGAGGAATTATACAAAACATACGTCCTAGGAGCAAACATGTGTTATTCCTCCATACTTTGCACTACATTTCCTTTCTCCAATGGCCAGCACTTAGCAAATAATAGCGCAATTCTAAATTGGTAATATATGTGTACAGTAGCAACTGCGGGTCCCTGTACTGTTGCTAATCACGCGTTCCCTGATAATTTGTAATTGGACACGGTTGACTTGTGTTCGTTTTGCGTGCAAATGTGTGATAATCTGCTTTGATGTTCCTGAATAAACTTTGAAACCACAATCATATTGTTAATCGTTTTAGGCATCCCTGAATAAAAAAAAACGTTAAAGTTGAAAAGATGTTATTTAGGTTGAACTCGTGATCAAGCTGAGTCCAAACTGAGTCAGTATACTTGATACAATTTGACAGCAATCTATGCGAAAAGCATGTGAACTATGCATCATGCCTTGAAAGTGCGTTAATATTAACCTGACAATAAAATTAATGTCAAAATCGGACTCAGCGCATAAAATAACCCCCTTACGTACCAAAATAACTTTGTCTTACGCAATCCACGATTTAATAGACATTTTGGGGGCCATCGTCCCATAGTGCGTCGGAGCCGCTGCCGCGTCAAACGCCGAGCCGCCAGCTGATTAGCCGGCTGAATGAACCGCCGCCCGGGGCGACCGGGTCAGTGGGCGCTGACCTCGCCCGTGCCAGACGGCCAGTCTGGAATTGGTCGCGGGCGTGGCGGACGGTGGTACTGAGTGCTCCAAAAACTGTCGTCGTTCGCAACTTTAACTACGCCTACATTCATACGACTACTAGTGGCGTCTTGTCTCCTCAGAGATCGGATGCCGCAGTGAATAAAGTATAACAGAGGGCGAACGGACGTAGAGCTACCCAGGTAAGCCCGGCATCACATTGGCATCACCAATTTTATTTTTCTATACCCTTAAAGGGCTCATCAGGGTTTCAAAAATTTAAAGGGATCGGCTTGATTTTGCTATTGCTGGATTTTCCTAGTTGCACTGATTCTAATGATGTCAGTGGGGGAAACTGTGGTCAAATCTTCCATTTTTGGAAGCCTTTCATTTTTGGAAAGACCTTCCATAAAGGGGTATGCATTTTCCAAAAATGGAAGGCTTTCAAAATTGGAAGGCCTAATCTCAGTGTTCCCAACTGTGATTTCCATCCTTTGATTTAAGCTACGGCCTTTTTAAATGTGTTAGGTACATCAACAGTTGATTTTGCCATTTATGATCATTGATATAAGGAGAAGCAGCAGTGCTAGTGTTGGTAATACAGGCATGCTATGTCAATGTACAGGTCTCGCGAGATTAAGCGGTAGGTTTTGCACTTTTACATTTCCGGTTATATCTCAGAAACTAATCGATCTACGATGAAGCCATTTTACACGATCATGGCCGGCTTGTTACCCAACAAGTCGATCGCATCTTCAACACTTAAAAGCTTAAGACGACGAAGATATAGCCTGAAGTACACTAAATTTTCTAGGTGCAAAACCTACCGCTAAAACCCGCGAGCCCTGTACATAGTGATATAATAGCATGGTGTCCTGGTGCACTGCTCTCTTTTTCTACTTCTAGAGGACACATAATAATTCAGAAGAGAAAAAAGCTGGTCAATAACCAACCAGGAGGAACACAGCTATAGTCTTGGCAAAGGATGGTTTAAAATAAACTTACTACCTACGTCTCGTATAAATTGAAGATCCTTGCTCCTTCGATAGAAAGTAGCACGAAAAACGGCGCACCAACGCCTAATTTAATTCGTCTCATATTCCGGGAAAACATTGAAAAATGACGAGACCTCCACCCAAATGTTTGGCAAAAGCCCTAAAAATTTGAAATCAACCACGCAATATGCTAATAAATGCAGAAAACAGCAACAAATACATGTTTTACTCGCCACTACCCTCCCGGGACCTTCGCCCTCGCTCCCGACAATTCCGCACTATAAACAAAGCCGGCGATATGAAACTAGCATGGCCCATCACTAAAGTACTTTTAAGAATCGTTACTTTTCGTTTTTGATGCTTTTTGCTCACCAAATGTTTGATAAGGTCTTATACAGGGCTGCGGAGTCGATGGATTTTAGGGTGACTCCGACTCCGACTCCGACTCCGGCTTCAAAAGTCGACTCCGACTCCGACTCCGACTCCGGGCGGTTCCATTAAAATACATATCATGATATTGAAGTTCATAATGGAGATATTTTTATCTTGACTGAAACGATCTCTTGTGTGTTCCAAGGCTTTGCGTTGCAAATATGCATTAAAAACATGCAGAATTAAAAAGCAGGTTACGGTGAATTCACCAACTTCTGCTTCTTTCGCTGAAAACGTTCGTCCAAAACAGCAAAATGACCTTTTTTCGACAAAATCTAATTTCGAACGCAGTATCGTCAATTAACCCTCGCCCGTATATACCCTCGCCCCTACCTAACCTAACCCTCGCCCGGGGGGTCGAACGGACCCCCCCCCCTCGGTTTTTTGCGAATAACTCGCTTAAAAAGCAGCCGATCGCGACGAAACTTTCAGTACCCTCGCGTTAATGCGTTATTTAATTTTACACCTACCCTAATAATTTCATGACCCTGACCCAAATGACCTTGACCTGTGACCTACTTTTCGAGACCATGTTTGGCCGGAATCGCGATTCGGCGTATGTGTGCTCGCATTAGCCGCGCGTTTGCAGTCTTTTCGTGGGTTCAAGCGTTTAAACATGTGATATGATGTTGCCCCCATGCATAAGGGTGGGTGTCAAGGTCACCTGCAGATCAGGTCAGGTCATTGACCTTTGATGACCTCGGTTCACCTTTTCGAGTTTTATTTGTTTCTAGGCCAGTTTTTAAGAGCTGAATTCGAATTTAGCAACCATAGGAACATTTACGAAGTAGTTTTGGTGCCTTCATAACAAGCTACGAAGCTGTCAGAGGCGGTTGACACCTACTACGAATACCCGGCAGGACCCCCACTGGTTGATCTGACCTGACCTGACCCGACTTGACCTAAATGCATGAAGACATCATCTCTGATCAAAACTAACATTATATTCGTGATCAACACCCCGAAAAACCCCATAGCAGCCACGCTTTACGACGTTCTAACAGGTCCCGATTTTCCCGACTTTTGGGTCATTGACCTGGCCTGGAAGGACAACTAATGACCTAGGACCTTAAACTTGGGTATCATCGGCCTCCTCTCGTCACGGGCAACACGCTGGTTTTTTGCGCGAAGCTCTAGCTCAATCAGGGGCGAAACGGCAAGGGGGTCCAACGGACCCCCCCCCCCCCCCCTATACGTTCGCGGCTGGAAAAACACCAATAGGGTAAGGTGCCTAATTAGCGACCCTTTCCTATTTGCGACCTACAGAAAAGCTGGCAAGAGAACTCGGTGAAAGGTCTGCCATACTTTGTTTATTTAACTAAATTCTTTTCCGGTTGTCAGTGCTTCTGGTGGTACGTGTTAGGGTAGTTTAAATAAAAATGGTCACTTGCTTATCCAAAACGTGCGTATATGAGCCCTAGCTGATAAAAAACGATTCACCTTTTTTATTCTGAATCGACAATCCTTTTTCCATTGATTGCTGTTTTCCCGTAGTGAATCGCTGGACTGTGCACTGCATGATGGTTTAAAAATAAATGTGTCGCAACATATATTTCCTATTTGCGCCCGACATGGTCGCAAATAGCTCAAGAAGGGAAAGAAAGAGGAAAAGAGAGAAATGAAAATGAGGTGATGCTGAAGCTTGCAATGTGTGGCGGTTGATGCCAACTGTCGTCACCGACTGCAGGGGTGAGGGGTGCCAAATCCAGGGTGGGCCTCGAATATCATACGAGGTAGCCCGCAAATTTTGGGTTTTCGCCTTTTTTTCGCCTTTGGTACGGCACGTGATCAGTTTTCACTTTCATAAAGGTGTTGGATAAACGCTCCTGTTCCAGTGATTGAGTGCTTTGCGTATAGGTTACCTTTTTGGGATCATATTTCAGCTTTTCAGGCGTCACATTTTTGTCATTTTTATTATGGGAAACCCCATAGACTTATTAGCGAACCTCCCCGGTCGGTAATCGGGACGAGTTCCCTATTAGCGTTTTTTTACAATAGTTTGCCAAAATGCTCACTACAAATAATTTAGTGGATATTAGGGCAGAAAATGAATAGATTTTAATAGAAAAATGAACGATCTCTCCGAAAATCAAGCCAGTGATACAGTGGCACCCATAGAGCGTGAGCAATGACGGCTCAAATTAACCTTCGCCCCAGTGGGGGGGGGGGCATATGTTATCACCCTGTCGCTTTTTTTGTGTGTGTGGATAAAAAACCGCGGTAGCTTTTTTGTAGGTACGGTTCTCCAGTAAAAGTCTTGTTGGTTTTGCTTTTTTGGATAATATGGTCCTATATAATGTTCAAATGCATAAGTATGAACCCGAATTATGTGTATGCACATTTACCACGAGACTGTAAAATTGCATCCTTGTATGCCAAATACTTTCCGAGATATTCACCAAAAACTTCATTTTCTGCCGTTTTGGGTATTCTGGCCGCAATCTGCCTGGGATCGCCTATGACATCATCAGTAGATACATCTAACGAGAGGAACGCGGAAACACAGAATCATGAATGAATCGAGCGCATAGTAAACGGTGTATGAAAGGGAGACTCGGCAGAGGCTATCCGGGTGGCCGGCGGGCGGGAAGTCTCGGCTCTAGGTTTTGGAGCTGTGCAGTCAGGAAGGGAGGGGAGGATAGCGCTAGCCTGACTGACTAGTATCTCGGCTGATTCGTGTGGGGTGGAAGGGAGCACAGAACGGGATGGTGGTTAGTGGTGGATGGTGGGATGGTGGTTAGGTTAGTGCGTACTGCGTAGAACGTAGCTGAACATGCAATGTTACAAACAACATGCAGCATAATGTGCGGGATTATGCCAGAACTGATACAAAAAGGGAATTTATTATTTTTCTGGCGAGGGAGTGGATGGGTGCCGTGACACAGCATGACGAAGACGATGCTGCCGAAATCGGGATGCTTTTTTGCCCCCAGTCTTTTACCCCTAACATGGAGCGCTTGACCCGAACTTAGAGGTCCCCGACTGACCTTAGACCTTAAAATCGCACCCGTCCGGTGCGCCATCTTTTCTTCAGGGGCGCTCTTCCTGGTTGCCTCTGTTCTTACCAACAACTAAAGCAAATCGAACGTATAATTAAAAGGCATACCTCAAATACAATTTTATTCACACCCACTCGTGTTCATACTTGTTTTGACCTATATCTTCCCGTATCATAATATATCACTTCAGTGCTTAACCCTCAGCGGACTTGTGGGTTTTCTGCATATACCCCGGCCGAGGGGGGGGGGGCGATTACGACCCCTCTCCGCCTTTTCGCCCCTAATTGAGCTAGCGCCTTGGGGATAAAACTGAGCGCGTGCATCGTATGAGATGAAGAGTTGAATGTCTCAGGTCAACCGATAAACTCTGAGGTCAGTATAAGTGTTCCAAGTCGCGGGATCGGTTTTTGGTAAACAACTTCACCATAGTGGATACAGAGCCAAGGAAATAGCACCATCGAGTTTTGCATGCTCAAGCGCGTCGAATAGTATACGCTTTGTTTTTGTTGAGGTCAATTTAAGGTGTTCACCTCAGGTCATGGTCATTGGTCAGGGCAGAGCCACTCAGGCCACGAAGCTGGCCCAAGGAGGTCATATCGCTTATTCGATTCGGTAGGTCCTCAAAAGTCCACTGGTGGCTTCCCGACTCGCTAGCTCAATTTGATCGGGACTTTTTTGGTGAAAACTCCTGTGACCTTAGTGACGTCATAAATAAAGTCGCCTATGATCAAGAATTCAAAAGTTAATGCTGGGGCTCGCAAAGATTGTATAATATCACGAATCAATGCGCTTGAGACAGCTTAACCCGCGCACCGACGGGGGTCTGCGCCAACTTAGTACCGACGGGGGGGGCGGATGACCGCCCCCCCCCTGAGATCTCGAGAACGAAGCAAGATAGCGACAAGCGGTAAACGGCATCGGATACGCACGGCCAAGATCTACAATTTTTACAAAGGTCATTTTCAGGTCAGGTCAAAGATGACGTCACAGGGGTCGAAAAAGTCAAAATGGCGGCGCTAGATATGGAGAGAGTTTTTCTCGAATAACTTTCGAATTTGTCAAGATAGGAACAAACTAAGGGCATCATCGTGATCCTCTCGTCAATCCGCATCGAATGATATATATGTTGACCTCGAAAGGTCAAGGTCAAAGGTTGACCTCAGGTCACGTGACCTCGAGGTCATCATGTATATCATTCGATGCGTCTTGACGAGCTGAACACAATGAGACCATCCACGCGTCTGTATCTTGTTCCTGTACGGAGTTATTGGCCAAAAACCTTTGATGACCTTTGATGACGTCACATGACCTCACAGCTGCCCAACAGCAAAACAGACCTCAAGGTAGTGAAGGTTGATCGTATATGAAGTCATGTATGGTATATGGGGCCATTCCGATCCGTTTTAGTGGTAAAACAGGGAGTTGATTTTTCCCCCATTGACTTATAATGGGGAGGTCGCGAAATTGACCTGACCTTGGGTCACCGATATCAAAATTCCGAGATATACAAATTGTAGCTACTAATGACCTAATAATATCCTGCGACTTTCAAAGGCCTCCGACATCTACTGTAGCTCTGGCACGGTGACAAAGTTGCAAAAAAGTGACTTGAGGTTGGGTCATTCAAAGTGACCTGGTGACCTGACCTTAAAAGTTAGGAGGTTCAAACTTGCACACCATGTGTAAAATTGATGAGGTTATAGTCATACCAAATTTCGCGGCGCTACGCGCCGCGGTTTTCCCGTTATTCGCGAAAAACCTCAGGGGGGGCGGATATCCGCCCCCCCCGTCGGTGCGCGGGTTAAGATGGCTCCCGGCGCGAAAATAACAGTTTTCATATTTCCACATTGATTATTAATCGTGAGGTTGCGTGACCGACCTGACTTCAGGTCACTCTTAACCCTCGCCCTGGCAGGGCATTTTTCATAACACGGCCTTGCAGGGGGGGGGGGGGTCGATGCGACCCCCCCCCCCTCGCGATTGGCTCCTATGGCACCTAGAAACACTAAATTTGGTAGGTAGGTGGGCCCCCTGGAGTTCTCGCCCCTGTGCAAATTTGGTTGCTCTAGGTCAATATTTAGGGGGGTTTTGGGCAGGGATGCGGAGCCGTGGAAATTTCAGACGGCTCCGGCTCCGGCTCCGGCTCCGGAGAAAAAATCGGCTCCGGCTCCGGCTCCGGCTCCGGGTGAAATGTTATGGCGGCTCCGGCTCCGGCTCCGGCTCCGAGTAAAATGGTTCGGCTCCGGCGGCTCCGGCTCCGGCGGCTCCGGCTCCGACTCAGTACATCCCCTACGCAATCAATTAAATACGGGTGGAAGAAAAATTGGATTGGTTATACGCGTTACTCTTTGCCATGACCGGCTCACCGCGTCCCCGCGCAAACGCACCTCGGAGAGAACTGGCAGAACAAAGGGCTAGGAAGCGATGGCATTGGAAACGCAGTCGCCGCGAATCGGAGTTCAGTGAACCATCGTAAGCTGACACCCGTCTCGGCTGCATTGGGGGGTGAGGGGTGGGGTGTGTGTGGGATGAGACGGTGCTGGGAGTCGCAGTCCACTGCACTGGTTTGAAAACAATGGCCGTCACCTGATGACTGGTCCTCATGTTCTGGGGATGCAGTAGACGTGGGGGGGGGAGAGCAAACAGGAAGTTGTTTGCGTACTGTGGGATACTGGGGATATTCGGATTTTTTCATTCACTTGATGGCCCATGACGTAAGTACCATATGTTTTACTGCCTTGTACTGTCAAACCGAACTAGGTCAATTATTTTTTTTTCCTCTTCAAAAAATAAAAAGGAGCCGGAGTCGCCCCCTTTTTTGGCGGCTCCGGCTCCGGCTCCGGCTCCGGGCTATATTGTTTCACGGCTCCGGCTCCGGCTCCGGCTCCGGGCAAAATATGCCGGCTCCGGCGGCTCCGGCTCCGACTCCGGCTCCGGCTCCGCATCCCTGGTTTTGGGGGGTATAAATGTAAAAATTTCGCTAAAAACAGGTCAAAAGTTTTTCGCTTATAACTTTTGATCTAATTAAGATAGAGCAAAACGAAAAGCCTCAGTGAACTCAGCACGTCAAGGCGCGTCGAATGATATACTTTTTAGCTTGCTTAAGTGTACTTAAAGTTTTTCTTAATTTTTAAGTAAACTTTAATTAATCAATTAAGTTAAACTTAACCAAATTGCATCATATCGCATATCATTCGATTCGGCTGATCACCAGGAACACAATGAGACCATTTTTTAAGCTCTAGCATCATTATGTGCCAAGTTATTGGCAAAAACGTCATTTGACCTCAGTTGACCTCATTTGACCTGACCCATGGATAAGTACACCAAACAAAGAAGCACCAAGTGACCTGCTGGTAATTACTGTGGTTTCAAAGCACAAAAGTGATAGAACGAAGCTGATATCTCCAGTATTTTTCGAATTTAGTATTTTCCCATAGGCTTAACATTACGACGTAATGACCTCTAACTGACCTCAGGTCAGTGACCTCAAAAAACCCGAACTATATGTTATACAAATCGGTGAACTTAGCACATCCTGAAAGTTTGAAGGAAATCAGTGCGAAACTGTGAGTTGGACAGGTGCAAAAAGAAAATTGAAATTTGACCATGACCTTGTACCGATTTTTCTGACCTGGTGACCTGACCCAAGGTCACCCGGACCTGAAATTTTGAGGTCATATGTAAAAAGGTTGCCCCATAGGCTGTGCCAAATTTGGCGGCGCTACGCGCCGCCGTTTTTACGCTATCTTCGAAAAACCTTAGGGGGGTCGCATCGACCCCCCCCCCCCTGCCAGGGCGAGGGTTAAGAAAAATACGAGATAACTACATTCAAGTTGTGAGGCCTCCAGGAGATAGTACTATGCAGATCATATAAGCTTCATCCCCCAGTGAAAGGTCCCCTGGTACGAAAGGTGGTGCGACGTTGCGACATTTTGGGACCTTACAGAGGTTCACTTTTGACGTCATTGGTCAACGGTCTGACCTTAACCTTCGCACTTGTAGGAGGGTGTCGAACAGAACCCCCTCTCAGTTTTTCGAAAATAACTCGCGCAAAAAGCGGCTGTTCGCGACGAAACTTTCAGTACCCTCGAGTTAATCAATATTACGCCTACCCTTAACATTTTTATGACCCTGACCCTTTGACTTGTGACCTGTTTTCTGAGACCATTTTTGGCCGGAATCGCGATTTAGCGTATTTCGTCTCACAATATGAGCGTGTTTATTGTCTTTTTTTGTGGCTTTAAGCGATCAAACATGTGAAAGGATGTTGATCCCATGGATTCTAGTGGGTGTTAAGGTCACGTGAAGGTCAGTCAGGTCACTGACCTTTGATGACCTTAGTTCACTGCTTCGAGTTCTACATGTTTCTAGGGTAGATTTTGGAGTTGATTTCGCATTTAGAAACCGTTTGAACATTTACGAAGTAGTTTTGGTTCCCTCGTAACATGTGACCTGACCTGACCTGACCCGACCTGGACTAAATGCACGAAAACATCATCTGTAATAAAAAATAGTTTGAAATTCATGATCAGCACCCCGCAAAGCCTTATAACAGCCTCACTGTAAAAAGCTCTAACAGGTCCCGATTTTCCCGACTTTTGAGTACATATTGACCTATCAACAAATGACCTAGGACCTTAAAATTGGGTATCAACGGCCTCCTCTCGTCACGGGCAACACGCTCTTTTTCCGCGAACCTCTAGCTCGATCAGGGGCCGAACGGCAAAGGGGTCCAACGGACCCCCTCCCCTTTACGCTAGACGCTGGCAAAACACCTAACCAAAGGTTAGGTGTTTTGCCAAAGGCCGCCTAACCAAGGGTAACTCACCATCCAATGCTCAGATGCCTTCTCACGATATCATAACCCAGATGTTTCAACACATCAAGGGAATATGTAGCACAGTTAGGGAACTTGTTGAACAGGTCAAAGTTCTGGCATCCACAACTCCTCCACAAACCCTCCTGACTCCAATGATCTCAGTCACTCAGCCTTCTAACAACCAACAACCGCAACAGCCCGCAGCTGACTACCGCACAATCGTTCATGAGGAACTTAAGGAGATGAAGGAACGGGACAAGCGTAAGGAATCAGTGATCATCAAAGGCCTTTCTGCTTCATCTTCAATTGAGCTGACTGCCAAATTTGAACAGCTTTCAGATCAGGTCATGGGTGCCAAAGTGATTCTATCAGATGTGTCTCCCATCTCAGGTCATCCCAATCTTTATCGAGCTAAGATAAAAGATGCAAATCTCAGAAAGCTGGTACTTGAGAAAGCAAAAATGCTGAGAAGCTCTGATTTTAGCTCAGTCTATATTTCTAGAGATCTCACCTACGCACAGAGGACTGAACTATTTGCACGCAGGAAGGCTAAGCAGACGGAGGCTCAAAATGCTCAAAAGGTTCCTGTGAGAAACTCTGGCGGAGGAAACCTTCCCCAAGCACACTCCACGGAGAGTGCTCCGCAACCTACCCCCCAGGGAAACTAGTTAGCGCCACTGACTACGTGACTACCCTTAATAGTACCAAAATCCTAAGGATCATGTCCACCAATGTCAATGGCCTTGCTCCCAAGTTGAATATTCTGAAAGACAATGTTGGAATCCATCTGTGGGACATCATATGCGTCACCGAAACCCATCTCCTCGCTTATCTTCCTAGCTCCATTGTAGATATTCCCAATTATTCCCTGATCAGGCATGATGCCAGTGGCCATGTGTACAAACATGATGTATGCAGTTACATTCACAACAGCTTGATGGTTGATTCTGTGACTCAACCTCTTCCAAATGTACTCTCTTTTCGTCTTACATCCTTTGATGTTTTTATACTGATCGTTTACAGAGCCCCCTCTAATTCCTCTGATGCTAATGAATCATTGAACTCATTCATACTATAGACTTCTGCAGTGGCAAAGAGGTTATCGTTGCCGGAGACTTCAACCTGCCTAACATTGACTGGAGTCGTTCAAACCCTTCCTGTACTCCCCTTGAAAGAATGTTCCTCGACACATTCACAGCTGTTGGTCTTCACCAATGGATTATGGAGCCCACCTTTCCCAGGTCTGGGAATGTCCTTGATTTGCTTCTCACTTCAGAGTCTGACAGAGTAGGCTCTCTCAACGTATCTGCTCCACTGCCTGGTTGCGATCACTGTTTGATATCATTTGATTACATCTTCGATATATCTCCAGATGGGACTCTTTTTTCTGGTCCGTCAACCTTGTCAAGGGATTGGAACAAGGGACACTACCACTCCGCAGCCCGCAATCTAAACGATGTTGACTGGGATGTTGAGCTTGCTTATTTAAATGCTAATCAATCTTTTGAACGATTTTCAGCCATCTTACACAGTGTTACAGTGGAATGCATCCCTCTCAAACCCCATAGAAAAGGAAGGCCTTCTTGGTCAACTAGGCCTCCTGCTAGCCTTCTCAACCAAAGACACGAGGCATGGTCCCATTACAAGACAGTGAGGGGGCGTCTGGGTCGAAAGTCCACAGAGGCCCGTTCCTGCTACTCCACCTTTGCCAGTATTAACCAGCGATGCCGTGCCCATGCTGTTAATGCCCAAGCCAAATATGAAGAAGACCTTCTCCGTAAATCCCATGAACAGCCTAAACTATTCCACTCTTACCTTAGGCATAAGAAGGTTGGCCGTCCTTCGGTTGGACCGCTGCAGCTGTCATCGGGCCAACTGAGTGATGATCCCTCCTGCATGGCTGAGATTTTTGCTGAGTCTTTCTCATCCGTGTATAGCCGCTCTATCCCATCCGAACCAAGCCCACACCAACAATTTCACGAATCCTCACTTGAACACATTGCTATTTCCCGTGAAGATGTGTTAAAGAGTCTTCTCGAGCTTGATGGAAACTCAGCCATGGGACCTGATGACATTCACCCTCTCTTATTGAAGAAGTGTGCTGATCAGTTGGCTCAACCTTTGATGACCATTTTCAACAGATCCCTCCGAGAAGGTACCTTACCAGATAGCTGGAAGAGGTCTCTTGTTGTTCCCTTGTTTAAGAAAGGTGTACGGTCTGACCCTCTCAACTACCGACCGATAAGTCTTACCTCTGTGCCGTGCAAACTGATGGAGCGCTTAATTTGTAAATCACTTGTTCCCTATCTGGAGTCAAATGAGATTATCAGTCCTCACCAGTTCGGGTTCAGGTCTGGAAGGTCTACAATGGACCAACTGCTACTGGTCTATGATGACGTGTCAAGACGGACAGATGAGGGTGCGGTAACGGATGTTGTTCTCTTCAATTTTAGTAAAGCGTTTGATGTAGTTGTTCATGAATTGCTTATAGATAAACTGGTAAGCCTAAATATCAATGGAAATCTTTTGAAATGGATAATTTCATTCCTCACAAGCAGGTTCATGAGGGTATGTGTCAAGGGCAAATCAAGCAGTTCCAGACCTGTACTCAGTGGTGTGCCCCAGGGGTCTGTGCTGGGCCCGATCCTTTTCCTTATTTATTGAATAGCATTGCATCCGATCTTAAATGCGACTACAAAATCTTTGCAGATGATCTGAAAATATACAGCAGCTTTGAGCACAAACGTGACTCGGCACCGGGCTCCCCTATGTACCACTCCGTTCAACATGATATCGACGTTTTGCTGAGGACTGCTACATCGTGGGGTTTGCACATGAACGCCAAAAAATGTGTGGTCCTACGCTTTGCTAGACCTTGTCCTAACATTAGCCAGCCATCCTACATCCTGAATGGTGCTCCGATAACTCCAGCAAGCAAGGCCTCTGACTTGGGCGTCCTTGTTGATGTCACCATGAAGTTTCATGACCACATCCGAAATGTAGCCCATAAGGCGGGTGGCCTAGCTGAAAGCCTACTTAAGTCCACAGTGTGTCGCTCTCCTCAATTTATGCTGTCCCTTCTCATAACCCACATCCGACCAATCATGGAGTACTGTTCTTGCATTTGGAATACTGGGTATGTACAAGACCTTCGACTTCTTGAACGGGTTCAGCGGAGATGGACGAGACACATTGATGGAATGACTGGACTTAACTATGGTGAAAGGTTAGCTGCATTGGACCTCTATTCGGTACAGGGTAGACTGCTGCGGGCCGACCTGATCCAGTACTGGAAAATCCTAAATAACCACTCCTGTATCAATCCTAATGACCTTTTCCAGAGGCCCTATCGCAGCGGCACCAGGGGTCACGGATGTAAGATATTTCCCCCAGCCACCAGAACTGACACTCGCAAGCGCTTTTTTTCTGTTCGCTGTATTCGCATATGGAATGAGCTGCCTGCAGAGGCAGCATGCGCGACTAATATTAATAGCCTAAAACGCATTCTCGATACATGTATTCGTAGCAAACTGTTCGATTATGTAGATTAACTTATATGAAAATGCGAACTGTGTTGTGGTAATGATAACTGTATAGGTAGGTATCGTCTTACAACTTGTTTTTCTTATATGATGTAGGTCTATCTTGTACGACTATGTTTCGCGAGGCGCAATTTCCGGTCCATTATTAAATGTTATTATTTCTTGTCTGTCACCATTTGGACTGGCGCGTCTCTTTCATTTAGGGTTCCTTACATCCACCTAGCTTGACCCCTTCCTATCCGGACAAGCGAGGCAAAGAGGAACCCAACGAGGTAAGAATAAGAAAAAAACACCAATATAAGCGATGGTTAGCCCTCGCCGGCACAGGCCATTTTGCGTCCTTCGACGGCACAAGGGGGGGGGGGGTTGGTACGACCCCCCCTCGCGTTTGGCCCCTGATAGAGCTAGAGCTTCGCGGAAAAACGAGCATGTTGCCCGTCACGAGAGGAAGCCGATGATACCCAATTTTAAGGTCCTAGGTCATCGGGTGACCTTCCAGGTCAGGTCAATGACCCGAAAACCGGGAAAATCGGGACCTGTTAGAAAGTCGTAAAGTGTGACTGCTTTGTGGTTTTCCGGGGTGCTGATCACGAATATCGTGTCAGTTTTGATCAGAGATGATGTCTTTAAGCATTTAGACCAGGTCGGGTCAGGTCAGGTCAGGTCAACCGGTAGGGGTTGTGACGGGTATTCGTAATACTTGTCAACCGCCTCTGGCAGCTTCGTAACATGTTACGAAGGCACCAAAATTACTTCGTAAATGTTCAAATGGTTGCTAAATTCGAATTCAGCTCCAAAAACTAGCCTAAAAACATGTAAAACTCGAAAAAGTGAACCGACGCCACCCGAGGTCACCAAAGGTCAATGACATGATCTGACCTTCAGGTGACCTTGAAACCCACCCTAATGTATGAGAGCAACATCAAATCACATGTTTGAACGCTTGAAACCACGAAAAGCTTGCAAACGCGCGGCTAATGCCAGCCGACATACGCCGAATCGCGATTCCGGCCAAACATGGTCTCGGAAAAAAGGTTGGTCACAGGTCACAGGTCATTTGGGTCAGGGTCATGAAATTTTAACCCGCGCCGGGCCGGGGGTGTTTGAACACCCCCCCCCCCTGCGGTTTTTCGCAGATATCTCAAAAACGGCGGCGCAGAGCGCCGCCGTTTTTGGCATACCTGTTCGTGCATCTTTTCTGCACATGTTGTGAAAATTTCAGACCCAGGTCACCTTAGGTCAGGTCACCAGGTCACGCCAAGTGACCTCACCTCAGAAAAAATAAGAATGCTCGTCATAGCTACACCGAAGAATGATGCTTAATCTCCATTTCCACTCCAACAGGGCTTGAGAGTCCAGGCATTCCTGTGGGGCACGGGCTAACAATGACTAGCTCATAATCATTGTGGCCATGAACATCTACTGCCATTGATTAACACCGGTTTCGCTGCGCTGAGCGGTGGCCGTCCCGTTTGTTGGATTCTACAGCTGGCTGGCGGAAAGCGTTACCGGTCGCCCGTCCACCGCCCGCGGGCCGGACCGAGCGGTCCCTTCTTCTTCTTCTACTTTGTGGGTTAGGGCGCGCAGCCGTCAGGCCCTAGCGTCCAACTTCTTCGTTTCTTGCATTCAACTGTCCGATCTTCCACGATGTAGTGTCGGGGTTGGTAGGTACTAAGCGGTAACTAAGCAGGGTTGTGGGTAGCCGGAAAAGGAAAAAACCTAGGGAAGGACAAATGCCAGGGGAGGAAATTGCTGGGGAAGGATTAAGCCAGAAGGAACAGACCTGAGTAGCAGTGTTAGTGTCAGTTTGATTGGGCAGCAATCTACAAAATGATGAAAGAAAGATCAATACTCTTCTAGTACGTAACTGGGCGGAGCAAGGGGTCACGCGATACAGGGGCGGAACTGGTTGCCCTCCCGCTCGCCGAGCGACCAACGACTAATACCCTGGAGAACCGTACATCAATTTTGGACAATTTGTGAAATTTTTGACCCCAGGTCATGTCAGGTCAGGTCACCAGGTCAAGTTTACTGACCAAACCTAAAAAAGTTTGCAATCATGTCCAGCCTGCAGTGTTTGTCAGAAAGGTTTTAAACTTGGTGGATTGCATGATGTTATAGGCGCCTATAATTTGTATATCTCGGATTTTTCATATCCGTGACCTAAGGTCAGGCCAGTGGCGTGACCTTACCATTATAAGTCAATGGAGAAAATGAAAATGCCTCTAAATCCGTGTGTACGCATAGGAACAGTCCAAATATTTCAGAATTACAATGATTTGGACCACCCGTGACGACCAAGGTGTCTTTTTTGCTGATAGCCTCCAGAAAGGTCATCCGAGGTCATTTGAGGCTACAAACAGCTTTTTGCCAGTAACTCTCGAATGGAAAGACATAGAACGCTGGGGATGGTCTCATTGTGTTTGTCTTGCCGAGACGCATCGACTGATATGCAACATGACCTTTTCCGGTCAGGTCATGACCTTGACCTGAGGTCAAATTTTCAAGTTGACCTTTCAAGGTCAAATTATAATTCATTTGATGCGTCTTGGCAAGAGGAACATGATTCTGGTAATAGAAATGTCTTGGCTTTTTTTAGTCAAAAGTTATTGTCGAAAAACACTTTTCGTAAAAACAGCTATTTTGGAGTTTTTGCCTTCTGGAGGCTAAACCGTTGACCTGAGGTCAATTTTGATGATAACCTTATCGAAAGAAGAGTTTAAAAGCTATCGATTGCATTCCATGCGTTTTTCTAGCTATCATAGTTCCTGAGATAATTCATGTTTTCTGAAAAATATAATGACATTTGACAAATTTTAACCTTTGATGACCTTCAGTGACCCCAATATTGCTCTAAGATGAAAAATGACCGAAATACTTTCAAACGTACGCATTAAGAGCTATCGACTGCTTTTTACCGCGTCTTTCTAGCCCTCTATAGTTTTTGAGTTAGAGGTGGGTGGTAGCATATGCCCCCCCCCCCCCACTAGGGCGAAGTTGACTGAGATCGCCACTGGGGCGCGGGTTAAGGGGGTTCCTAATTAGGCACCTCACCCTACGGACGAGGGTTAAATAGGTGCAGTGCATGACGCTGAGCCATGCAGCGTTAACTCCGACTCCGGAGTCGGAGTCGGTAAGATTTTGGCGACTCCGACTCCGGGCAGAACTGTCGACTCTGACCGACTCCAACTCCGACTCCGACTCCGCAGCCCTGTTTCGACCCAATAAAAGGTTTACATGGGTGAAACTTTGACATCACCATTGGGGTCCCAAACGTCCAAGGGGGCCTCCATTTAGTGGGGGCCTCCAAGCAATTAGGGGCCTCCAATTGCGGAAGCGGTAATTTACGAGCCACGCCAGGGCCTCCTCTAAGAAATTTTCATTGGGGGACCAGAGGCTCAGAAGCCAAACATGGGGTACCCCCAAATCCAGTTTTCTCATCGGATTTAGGCCACTTATTTTTCGTCACAGCTCTGATGCCATGATTTTTTTTTTTTTAATATCGATAAAGAAATGGTAGGTCACCTGACCCTACTGGTGGATCCAGGCCAGCAGGGTGACATTGTATGTAAATATCCCCCGCGGCATCCGAAATCGACGAAAATTTCTGGCTTTTTCACTTTTGACAATAAAACACAATGCCTTTATAATAGAAAAAAATTAACGGCACAGCATTGCGCAAGGAATCTAGCCGTAAGCCGACCCCAGAAAGTGTGAGGGTTAACCTTCGCCGGCACCTGGGGGGAGGGTCGCCACCCCCAAGTTAGTTTTTCTGCTCTACACTTAACATTTTTAAAGCTAGAAACCTGATTTTCTTTGTATAGCTGCTTTTCTATCTTTTCTCAGCGTCCATTGAAAATTTCAAGCTTCTGCGGCATTTGGGTTTGGAGATATGACCTTGTTCTTCAGGTCATGTCATGTCCTAAATGACGAATACCCAATATCTTGCGATGGCTATGGGCCTTGTGAGCTTTTGACACGCTGATTTCGGCTTTTTTTTGCCAGTCTTACCTCCCACCTATCATTGAACATGTTGTTCTGCGATGTACAGATGTCAGAGTCAGGGTCAAGGTCAACCTAGGTCATCTAAAATTATTGCGCTTTAGGCAAGCTGAATTTACTTTTCGTGAAGTTTCTTTGACTGTATGTTTAGTAAAAGCTTCTCACTTCATGATCAAGTGTAATAGGGACACACAAACCGATCTGTGCACACATCAGTACATACACAGACATACACAGACATACAAACACATATCATTGACCTTGACCTAACTTGACGTGAAATGACCACAGCCAGCAAATTAGTCGGATAGTGTGACAAAGAGCTGTTCTAGCTCGCTTGGCACTAATACGGCAGCGTCATCGGTATATGATGGGTTGGCCCGCTGCTTGTGTAGGTATCTTATTCGACATCACCACAATTTTTTCTTACAAGATTTTAAGCCTTGCGGTCAAGAGCAACAGATTCTTTGGGAAGTGACGAATCCAATGATACCAATTTTACCTCATCAGGTCAGTCATTGACCTTCCAGGTCAGGTCAAACTAAAGAATGTTGCTGTTTGGGGTCACCGTTGCCCGTTGGAATATCACGTGCGCTGCTCATCATGTACCGATGACGCTGCCGTATTGTGGTGCCAAGCCAGCTAGAACCTCTTTGTCACACTATCCGACTAGGTTTTTGCTGGCTGTGGTCATTTCAGGTCAAGTTAGCTCAAGGTCAATGACATGTGTTTGTATGTCTGTGTGTGTCTGTGTGTACGAGTATACTGATGTGTGCACCGACTGTGAATGTGTCCATATTACATGAGATCATGAACTGAGAAGCTTTTGCCAAAAATACAGTCAAAGAAACTTCACGAAAGTAAATTCAGCTTGCCTAAAACGCAATATTTTTAGACGACCTAGGTTGACCTTGACCCTGACCCTGGCATCTCTACATCATTGAACAACATGTTCCATGATAGGTGGGAGGTAAGACTGACAAAAAAGGCCGAAATCAAGGTGTCAAAAGCTCACAAGACCCAACGCCAACGCAAGATATTGGGTATTTGTCATTTGGGTTATGACATTACCTGAAGAATAAGGTCATATCTCCGAAACCAAAAACCACAGAAACTTGAAATTTTCAGTGGACGCTAAAAAAGGATAGAGCAGCAGCTATACGAAATATCCGACTTCTAGCAATCAAAATGTTTAGTGCAGAGCAGAAAAAACTACCTAGGTCGGGGTGGGGGGTGTGGCAACCACTGCCCCCCCCCCCATGTGCGGACGAGGATTACCTAAGTAATTTGAATATCAGGAAAATAATTTATTAAATCAGGTATTCCAACAGAGTCCCGCTTTTTATAGGTGACCTCCGATTTGTGTTGCATCTAAGTTACCCAGGGGGCCTCTTATTTGTAATTGTAGGTACCTACAGTACAGAGAGCCTCCTACTTCGACTACTTGCACAGAGAGCCTCCTAGCGTACATACGGCTAAGCTTCTACAGGTCGAGCGCCGGTCTCTTGTACGTACAGAGAGCCTCCTACTGTTACAGAGGGCCTCCTGTTTGTCTAGGGGGCCTCCTATTGGTTAACGGCGCCTCCTATTTGTCCAAGCGGCCTCCTATTCGTCTATGGGACCTCCTATTTGTCCAGGAGGCCTCCTGTTTCTCCAGAAGGTCCCCTATTTATCCAGGGGGCTTCTATTTCCAGGGGGCCTCCTCTTTATCTAGGGGGCCTCCTACGTGTTCAGGGGCCTCCTATTTGTCCAGGGGCCTCCTATTTATCCAGGGGTCTTTTATTCGACTAGGAGTCTCATATTTGTGCAGGGGCCTCCTATTTGTCCAAGGGTCTCCTACTTGTCCCGGGGCCTCCTTTTTTTTGAAGGGACTCCTTTTTGTTAAGGGAGCCTTCTATTTGTCCAGGGGGCCTCCTATTCGTACAGAGAGCCTCTAGCTCCTACTTGTCCATGGAGCCTCCTATTTGTTCAAGAGGTCCCCTATTTGTCCAGGGGGCCTCCTATTTGTCCAAGGGACCTGTTATTTTTCTAGGGGGCCTCTTTGCCCAAGAGGCCTCCTATTTGTCCAGCGTGCCTCCTACATGTTCAGGGGGCCTCCTATTTGTCCAAGGGGCCTCCTATTGGTTAAAGTAGCCTCTTATTTTCCAAGCGGCCTCCTATTTATCCAGAGGGCTCCTATTTTTAGGGGGCTTCCTCTTTATCCAGGGGGCCTCCTTGTTCAGGGGGCCTCTTAATTGTCCAGGGGCCTCCTTTTGTGAAAGGGGCCTCCTATTTGTCCAGGGGGCCTCCTTTTGTGAAAGGGGCCTCCTTTTTGTCTAGGTCTAGGACCTTCTATTTGTCCAGGGGGCCTCCTATTTTTGCAGGGGCCTCCTATTTGTACAGAGGGCCTCCTACTTGTCCATGGGGCCTCCTATTTGTCCAGGGGCCTCCTTTTGTGAAAGGGGCCTCCTGTTTGTCTAGGTCTAGGACCTCCTATTTGTCCAGGGGGCCTCCTATTTTTGCAGGGGGGCCTCCTATTTGTACAGAGGGCCTCCTACTTGTCCATGGGGCTTACTATTTGTCTAGGGGCCTCTTATTTGTCTAGGGCCTCCTATTTGTCCAGGAGGCCTCCTACTTGTCCAGAGAGCCTCCTATTTCTCCAGGGGACTTCCTGTTTTCCGGGGGCCTCCTACTTGTTCAGGGGGCCTCCTATTTGTCCAACAGGGCCTCCGATTTGTCCAAGGGGCCTCCTATTTAAACAGAGAACCTTTTATATGAATATCGGACCTCCGTTTGCAAAGAAGCTGATGCGTCTCGGGGGCCTCCACTATTGGGGTCCCAAAATGACAATTGGGGTCCCAAATGTTCGCATTGGGGTCCCACATGGGACCTCGAAAGTATACAAAGTTACACCCATGAGGTTTAGCGGGAAGAGCTGTCACGCTTACAGTTTTGAAGATAACGAAAGATATTTAAGATAAAAAAGATGTAAAATAAACAGCGCTACAAAACTGCTAACTCTAATTTCTAAACAAAAATTGATTTTAACCATCAAAACTATAGAAGTATAACTAGGGCGTATTTTAACATGTTAACTAGTTCGGCAATGGCTGACCCAGTCACGGAGAATGCCGACCCATTGACAGCCGTTTGCCGACCCAGTTGCCACCCCTTCTAGGATGCAGGCTGCAGCACGCACATGCAGGCTACTGTTAACGCCAGACTCCTTGAGACCCTAATTTTTCGCGATTATTCTTTAATGCGTGGAAGAATTTCAACCAAACTCAGGACATGGCCGCTTCAAGACCTGCCGAAACTTTTACAATTTAGATATTTTGTCGCTATTTCTTTATTTCAGGCACTTCTCATTGACTCGTAATGTTATATTTCGAGCAAGATTTTCAGCCGGTGTGTAGGGGCTATCACCAGTCAGTCTGTGATACGTTATGACGTCACAGCTAAGCCCCGCCTCTGTGGTCTTGGCCAGGGGCTTACCTTTTTTTTTGTTGGGGGCACTGCTGTTAGGGGCGCCTTTTTAAGAGCATTAGGGCGCCTCCCGTGTCTTTCTACGAATTAGTCCTAATTCAGTTTACGGCAACATTTTTACGTTTACCAAACACATTGTATTTTGTGCCGTTGTCTTTTGGCACGTTTGTTGCAGCATTTTGCTTCCGCAGTGGCGCGCCGAAGGTGCGGAAATTTTTTGAAACCAAGCACATTTTGAAAGCAATTTGGGGGTCAGCAACCGCGGGCGAGTTGTGGAATTACCATAGTAGTCATAGGCGGCGGAACAGGGAGGGCACCGGGGCACCGTGCCCCTCTTTGATTTAGGCATTTTAACATTAGCCCTATGGCGTTGCATGGAAAGAATGGGACCAAAAGTCGGCAGTCCCCCCCCCTTAACCCGCGCCGGGCCGGGGGGGGGGTGTTTGAACACCCCCTTGCGGTATTTCGCAGATATCTCAAAAACGGCGGCGCACACCTGTTCGTGCATCTTTTCCGCACATGTTATGAAAATTACAGACTCAGGTCGCCTTAGGTCAGGTCACCAGGTCACGCCAAGTGACCTCACCTCACAAAAAAATGCTGGTCATAGCTACACCGACTGAACGATTGCCTTGAAACTTTCAGCGATTGATTAGAGCAACATTATCTATAAGATGTATATCTCGGAATTTTGATATCAGTGACCTAAAGTCAGGTCAATTTTGCGGCCTCTCCATTATAAGTCAATGGGAGCAAATTGAAAAGCGTCTGTTTTGCACGAACGCTATTCTAGACACTCTCAAACATCGAGATGTAGGTAAAATTGGCACACTGAACCGGAAAATGGCAACTGTGAACCCTCGTTATGTCCCCGAGGTCATCTCAGGTCACGAACAGAATCTGACAGTTTTTTCGCTAATAACTTCTGATAGAGGCGTGCTAGAGCGCTGAAAACGCCTTAGATGTGTTCGACTCGACGTTGCGGATCGACTGATATGCAACATGACCTTTTCCGGTCAGGTCATGACATTGCCCTGAGGTCAAATTTTCAAGTTGACCTTCAAGGTCAAATTATAGTTCATTCGACGCGTCTCGACGAGAGGAACACGATGCTGGCAAAAGTAATGTCATGGCTCTTTTTGGTCAAAAGTTATTGCCGAAAAGCGTTTTTAATAAAAACGGCTATTTTTGGAGTTTTTGCCCTCTGGAGGCTAAACTGTTGACCTGAGGTAAAATCTGAGAACACCTCTCAGAAAGGTCTGTAAAAGGGCTATCGAATGCGCTCTTCTGCGGCGCTGTAGCTCTATCGATTCCCGAGATAACCGTTGGCAGTTTCCAAAATGTTGAAATAATCAACATTTTACCTTTGGTGACCTCTGGTGACCTGACCTTTGACCTGACCCAAAACATGACCGAAGTGTTTTCGTCTTTATTTTGGACGTTCTTTCGATTGCCGCTTACCACGTGTCGCTACCTGGCCCAGGAGCCGAGTTAGAAGGGAGGGTGTTCAGACACCCCCCTGCCCGGCGCGGAATCTCGGAGCACCGGCCCGGCGCGGGTTAATTGAAGGTGTTCCGCCGCTACTGATAGTAGTGACGCCCTATTACACTCTAACGAACATGGTAGTCCGTAGTGCTTCTAAAAAGGATGAACAGATGGAATGAAATGACCCGAAAAATGAGAAAGCAGCCGATTAAAAAAAAAACGAGATAAAAAACGATTATGCAGGACGTAAACGCGACAAGGTGCACGTTTATGAAACGTTGATAGCTCATATTTCATGTTTCCCATGATTTCCTGTAGATATGAACTATGACAAACGGTTGGTGAATGGTGACGAAAGTGTAGCGGGGTTTCGCCGTTGCGGGGCTAACCGGGCATTCGCTTCTCAGCAGGTGGGCTGGCTCGAGTGGGGGTGTTAAAATCGGCCTAGTCGGTGCGCTTCTACTCGTAAAAGCCCTTCTCGGTTCAGCCCCTCGCGAACTCGTCCCGACTCTGTCTTTACATTCTCCGGGGCGATCAATCATCGGAAACACATAGGCCAGGGTTAGGGAATGGGAGATAATGATAAATGATAATCAATTACCCTCGATCATATTGGTATAGAAAATCAACTCTATTTAACAAAAAGTCCCACTCTCAAACAACAGCGCCCTTCCTAGCTGAGGGCTATCTCCCACCGGATATACACAACAATCATACTTCCACTCGTGCATCCCTTCTCACTTCTGTCATACGTCCAGTTATACCTCATAATTATCAGAGTTAGCCGTCTCCGATCCCTCCCTCTTTGCCTAACTTCCCCGGTGGTGCTAAGGCGTGCGCAAGTCGTTATTGAGTCATTGGCCTTAAATTTCATTAACCGTTATCCCTTCATAACCACAATGCTCCGTACATCAGACAAACGCTTCATAATGCTCACGCTACACGAATAGATTATACGAACCACCACAGATTTCGGCACTCCGCCCTTGAACTTCGCGACTTATAGCGGGTCCAAGACCATGCCGAACTACCTACACACAAATAATAAACACACACGCACGCAGGTTGTTGAGCGAACAATGGACTTACAGCATGGGCCGGTAAACCTTTGCAACAACGTATGCAGCCCTTGTCTTACTGCCACTCACGTGTGGACCTACCTTCTGCTGCCAGTGGTCAGTCAGCATCTCTAACACACTCCAGCCCACGGTTCCGGAGCTAGAGCTCGCAGGGCACTCAGTAGCCCGGGCTTTCCGCGGCCGACGTATCTAAAATTTGAAAGCCGGGTTGGGTAACTAAAGTCCGTCCGTGATACTAATGACCGCATCTCGCACCAGCCATAGTTCAGGGTTTCCGGGCCAACCCGGCGACCTAAAAAGGGTTAGCTCTCGTCGGCTAACTACAAAGACGACACGCGTCTTCCACGCACGCAGGTCCACTCGGGGACATCCTGCACTCAACACACATCGTCGACTATCAGCACATAGGTGTCCAAAGCCCTATCTATCCGTGGCTGGTAGTTAAGCTGTCGTCACAGACCTATTCGAAAGGACCAGAGCATGGCCGGAGCTACTCGACTGACTGCGGGTGGCCAGCACCGTCTGACTGCGATCACCCGACTCGAATGCTCGGTATCTAATGTTCACCCCCGTCTTGCGGCATTATACGTTCCTTCGCGGGGCATTACTCTTCCGGCGGCATACGATTCCCTCGCTAAGACGCCCGGGGTCCTAACCACCTCCGAAACTATCTATGTCGCTCTTCAAATGACGTCCCGCGCCGACCACTTGAGGGACCGATAGCGGGCCTACCTATCTTTTTGAAACCGGGCTGGGTAACTAAGGTCCATCCGTGATACTGATGACCGCATCTCGCTCCAGTCACAGTTCAGGGCTTCCGGGCCAGCCCGGCAGCCTAAAATCTGCCCAGCCTCCGAGGCTGTTAATCCGAGACGGAACACCGTCATCTCGCGGCGGTCCACCCGCCGATACACATCCCAGGCGACGGCCCACGTGACCTTAATTATCACCCAGGCCTACCCTGGGCCGGAACAATCGGGCCACTGGTCCCGTGTCCCGCTAGCCAGAGGTTAGACAGACTACAGCCCGTCGTCCCCTCCGAGCCAGGACACGAGGCTGACCGGGTAACATTTCTTGAAACCCTCCTCGGCGGTCTGTGCCCGACTCGCCTTCATCCTCACGTTTAATTTCGCGACTTATTGCACGCATCCAGGGCTTACTCAATCGAGGCCTCATATCTAGTGGGGTCTGTCCGAGTTTAGCGTCATTCGGGAAACCCGATTTATCTATTTGTACAGTCTTCCTCCCTTTCACTCGCGTCTCATCTCCCTCCTAACCCATGGCCGCGCCGGTGGATTCTCCACGCACAGGTACGTGACGTGCACCATCTATCTCCCCGGTTCCATCCATTGCAGTGTCCATGTAGAATACAATTACATATATTTGGTGTGCAACAGGGTCTAAGCGTGTTGCTTGTATGCGGGGCGTTGGTAAATTGATTAGTGGAGTGCCAGGAAATCCGCTGGCAAGGGCACTTGGGAGTCAACCGGAGAAGCTCCAGTATCGGTTGGGCTAGGGAGGTCCTGTATGTGTTGTGTATAATCGCTATCATTTGGACCGTGGGATAATTTAGGGAGGATGGAGTGCCAGGAAATCCACTGGCAAGGGCACTTAGGAGTCAACCGGAGAAGCTCCAGTATCGGTTAGGCTAGGGAGGTCCTGTATGTGTTGTGTGTAATCGCTATTGTTTGGACCGTGGGATAATTTGGGGAGGATGGAGTGCCAGGAAATCCACTGGCAAGGGCACTTAGGAGTCAACCGGAGAAGCTCCAGTATCGGTTAGGCTGGGGAGGTCCTGTGTGTATTGTGTGTAATCGCTATTGTTTGGACCGTGGGATAATTTGGGGAGGATGGAGTGCCAGGAAATCCACTGGCAAGGGCACTTAGGAGTCAACCGGAGAAGCTCCAGTATCGGCTAGGCTAGGGAGGTCCTGTGTGTGTTGTGTATAATCGCTATTGTTGGACCGTGGGATAATTTGGGGGAGGATGGAGTGCCAGGAAATCCACTGGCAAGGGCACTTAGGAGTCAACCGGAGGAGCTCCAGTATCGGTCAGGCTAGGGAGGTCCTGTGTGTATTGTGTGGAATCGCTATTGTTTGGACCGTGGGATAATTTGGGGAGGATGGAGTGCCAGGAAATCGACTGGCAAGGGCACTTAGGAGTCAACCGGAGAAGCTCCAGTATCGGTTTGGCTAGGGAGGTCCTGTGGGTGTTGTGTGTAATCGCTATTGTTGGACCGTGGGATGATTTGGGGAGGATGGAGTGCCAGGAAATCCACTGGCAAGGGCACTTAGGAGTCAACCGGAGAAGCTCCAGTATCGGTTAGGCTAGGGAGGTCCTGCATGTGTTGTGTATAATCGCTTTGTGCACTGTGTAAAATCAACAGATCAAGAGAACTGATCGTTGTAAATTACTCTGGCCAGACACCTTGGAAACGACCTCTTTCCTGACTGTGGGTTAGCATATGGCCTTTTATGCTCCATCCTCCGATCCCTGCCCCTTCAGCACTACTCACACTCGTATTTCAATATTTACAAGTCCCATTTATTTATATACTCCGACGCAACACCTTGAATTCCCTTGCACGTCAAATTTAAAGGAAAGATTCTGGGCCCAGGCCGCCCATCAACTGAGCCCCACAAGCCGCGCGGTGCGGTACACAGTCGCCCGTCCCTTTCCCGACTCCCCACGGTGCATAATCCCCTCCCTCCGTCCGCCTTAATCACCATGGGACGCCGGACGAGAGTCCACGCCGGCACGCGTCTTACGACAACAGACACTCGTACATTTTAAATAGCTGACAGAATCGAATTGTTCAATTAAACTACCTAAAAATGAATGGCCCGAAATATTGCGGGACGGCACAAAAAAAGAAGAGGAATATAATGTGGCTCACATAGCAGTAACGAGGGGGAAGTGATTATTCCAAGGATTTGGGGATTAGGTGCACGCCCGTGATCACCGTGACCTTACTTGAGATGGAGTCGCTGACATGATGGCCGTGTCCGTCCAGCGCCCGGCCCGGCGGCCAGAGCCGCCGCCGGCGCCGTGGTGTCCAGCCGTGGAGGTCTCGTGGGCTGTCCGCGATGCCAGACGAGAGACGTGAACCGAGAGAGTGCCAGCCCAGAATCCGTCGTCCGAGAGAGAGCCAGAGCCTTCCAGTTCCGTTTCATCAACTTATACTTTTGATGACGTCATACTTCAGAGGGCCGGGCAGCATCTCCTTGTCCAATCTTCGTCCTCCATTCTCAGAAAGTGCGTTTGGCTCCGCCTTCAAACGTTCGTGATTTGCTGAAGTTCGGCACCCCCGGCCATGGCAGTCACACCCTTTCACGCAGCGGTCGGGTGGAATTCGCCGCCGGCGATCACGGCGTCTGGGGCGCCAGGTGGCGGGGCTGGCCCTCCGCTCCCCTTGTTTTTGAAGCCAGCTCCGGCCAGATGTCCTATATTTTGTCGTTGGCGACCGAGTTCTATTTCATCCTGTTTTCGTACAAACCGGGTCGGTCCCCGCTCCCCTTTCTTGTTTTGGTTCAAATCAGGGCCGGTCTGCACTCCCCTCTCCTTGTTCTTCTCTTCTGGCGGGGTGCCGAGCGTGGGACATTGTCTTGTTTTCCAAAGGTTAAACTGATAAATGGTTCGAGACGGGCCGAATGGCGCGTTTCGGTATGCTATTTGTCGACTTCAAATCCGGGTTCTCATGAAGCGGGGTGGTCATCTATAGGGGACCCTGTTTGTCAAAGCCGGCTGCGGCGTTTCTGTGGGCGCCGGCTGGGACGGAGATCGGGTATCACAGCCGATTTAGCCGGCTGACCGTGTCTGTGTGGCGCTCGCAGATGGCTATGTTTCAGCTTGTGACACAGCTTGCAATTCCGCATGAAAGATGAAAAAATGTAGCGCATCTGCGTTACAAAAGGTCTAAATGTGCACGGGGTGTAAGATGACGTTATTGGTCGGTGCCTTCCCCAATCTTAAATCACGTGGGTGCCGGGTGTGGTACGTGGCACGCACGCTGAGAAAACGCGCATTTCCCCATTATTTTAACACGCGCAGTGGAAGGGTTGCGAGTACTACGCCCAGTGGAAGGGGGCGGATGTCGCCCCCCTAAGATCTCAGCTCCCACTGGAGCTAGAAAGACGAAATTTGGAGGGTAGGTGGGGCCCATGGAGAACTCTGTTGTGTGTGAATTTCATGACCCTAGGTCAATATCTTCAAGGTCAAATGAGGTCAAATGTGGTCAAATCTGCCATATTAGCGACTTTTTTGCGTTTACACGCCGATAACTCAAAAAGTTACCGGCCGATTTTCTTTTTTCTTTCACTATACGAAAGAAAAAACATTTGTGAGTATGTAAGGTGAATTTCTAGATAATCCAACAATAAATATGGCAGTTAGAAGCCTGCTAAGGGTAAGATGTCGCCGGCTGAAGCGGGATCGGCCGACGCGGGAAACGCGGCAATCACAATTTTGTGTTTACACACTCATAACTCGAATTGTTACCGGCCGATTTTCAAAATTCTTTGACCATATGATTGCCTGTACATTTCTCAGTCTTCTCACCGAATTTGACGCGAATCTAATATAATCAGCGGTAAGGAGCGCGATGTAAAGACGGAACCGTCCCGCCCCGGCACAGTCTACAATTCAGGCGGCGCGTAACGGTTAGCGCCGGCAGCCGCGCCGCCGCGCCGCCGCGGCGGCAGGATGCTTGACTTTACACCGCTATTACTAGAAAAGTTGTGAACCGATTTTCTTATTTCTTGCACGAGAAGATCCGCAATTCAATTCTGGACAGTTAGCCGAAATTTCACATTAATATTATGTTTGCGGCGCGAGTTATTGGCGAAAAACAGGAGGGGTGGGCGAAATCCGCCCCCCCCCCCCTTCCACTGCGCGTGTTAACAGAGGAGATTTTCTGTGAGAAATAAATGACCAAATTCTGAAAAGGAGGCGGCGGAGGGTGCTTCCCCGGGTCATTATTTACCGACCGGGTATCCCATCGGAGCAGAACAAAACCGGAGGTTTCAGAATTGGACGGGCTATAGAATCATGCTGAGACTTTGATGAGTAGGTGGAGCACCATGCGCCGTTCTAAAACACAGAAATGTCACTATGCACTTCCGAGAGGGGTGTGCCAAATCTTGCTCGAGAGTTCCCTCTGGGAGGGACCAATGGTACGTCCGTCAGGATGCGCCGTTCTGGGAACAGCAATGACAAGGTATTGGAGAGTGGGCGCTTCAACTGCCTCATGGGGCACGTTAATTAACTGTTGAGGCGCCACCCTGACGGGCGCGGGGCACCGCGCCTAACATAAGAAACGACATTAGACACTAGTGTAGTTAAAGATGTTAGTATAGGTCATGGAGACTAGGCAAAGGGGTTACCTAATATCTATTATAGTCGAGATTGGCTCGAGAGGCGCTTTTATTGACCGATGAGGCTCTCCAACTAGCTAAGTGTGCCGTTTTACCGCAAAGATAATAACACATTTCCCGGAGGGACGATTTCAAAGACTGTAGCTGGGCGCATTAATAAATAGTGGGGCGCCACTCAGCGCCAAGGGCGGCGGCGCCGCTCTTCACCACATATGTAAATGTCATTACGCACTGAAGAAGGGCGTCAAAAGAGCCTCGAGGGGCGCTGTTCTAGCACCGAAATAGGGGCGCCGTTCTAGCTGCAGCGATGGCATTAGGTATTGGCCGCATTGACCAGAGGAGCGGTTCATGTGGCTAAAGGCGCGCCGATAAACTGGTGGGGCGCCAGTCTAGGGCTGATAATCCCGGGACTTTTTGGCAATCCCGGGATTTTAGAAATGCAATCCCGGGATATCCCGGGATCCCGGGATTGAGCAGTTTTTATTTTAACCTGTCTACAAAGCAGAATTTTCTTGCAATATCGTATGTATATGGCGCATCCTTACCATCATAAACACAATACTAGGCATACACCTTCACCCCGAACAAATATAAGAGCATGAATGACATTGATCATTGTATTTCTTGTTTATATTTCGAGTCAGGATACAGTAGACGTGCCTACGGATTGTGGTCGTCTGACCAGCAGCATGTCCTGGTCACATTCACTTGTTACGGTAGTAGCACTTGAGGAAGCAAAGTGCATCAACGACTTCGTCGCCGAGACTCGACCGCACTTTTGTGACAGTGGAAAACACTCGTTCCGATTCAACGCTCGTAGGAACTATGCCCTTCAGCCAGTTGTAGGACAGCGCTACCATGCCTGTCCTTCCTGAGATAGGTAAATTTTCCAATTCTTTCCTTATGGCCTTCGTCATCATCAGAGAAGATTGCGAAAAGTTAATCCCAGACGGGCATGAACTGGTGCCTTGCTCTGGAGCTCTAACCTCATCTAGAGCTTGTTGAAGCATCGACTGAAGAGACGGCGCTGCTTCAGGATCATCAGCGTCCATCACTTCTGTATCTACACCTACTTCGGTATCATGCATCTGTTCTCCCAATCTTTCCATCATGTGGACAACTAAAGCCGTGTTTACATAGGGTTCCCTTAATCTTCCCCTATTTCTCCCCTATTTTCAGATCGAATTTTAGGCATCATAGCGATCGCGTGTAACGTTGCTATGGGCGCTATTGTTGTTAGAAGCATACAAAGCATCGTTTATGCTGTAAACAATATAAATTGGGTTTATTTAATACTCGAAATTCAACAATTCATATTTTGAAGTATTTTTATCCTGCCCTTCAATTCCCTCTTTAAGCGACAAATAGGGGAGGATTTGGTAGCGTAGCGCCTTTCCAAAAGCTGCTACGCTACCATATCCAGTGGTTCTCAAACTAGCACATCACAAAAGCGGCGTGCTGATTGGCCGGCAGTTCCGAATCGTCCGACTGGTGGTCCCCGACTCGACAAGCGCACGTGCGCCGACTGAGGATTTTTAAGTGGCATTAACGCATAAACTGCAGAAAGTCAAGGCAGAAATTCGACAGGTGCGGTGTTCTGATATTGCCGTGGATGTGATTACACCTACTTGAATAATAGCTCAGCCGTTTAAAGTATGTTAAATGCCAGATAGTTTTCTGATTTTTCTTGCTTTGAGCTTTCATGTGCTATCACTTTTACCTCAGTGTCTAGTCTGGAAGCTATTTGGGAGAGCCCTAAAGGTAAGTAAAAATTGCAAACTGCTTCTAGAATGACTTAGTTGCGCCATATTTGTAGTGAAGCGAGGTAAAGGAGACAGAGGATTCCTTTATAAGGGACATTTAAGAGACAAATAGGGGAAGATTAAGGGAACCCTATGTAAACACGGTTTAAGTCCTGTGCTTCCTTGCGAGAGGCACTAGGAAAAATATCTTTCCAGTCTCTGTCTGCCGACATTTTGTTATGGAGCGATTGTAGGACTTTAGCCGCACGTGACCGTCTCTGTCGGATGCGCTGTTTCAACGCATCAGACAGTTTACATGCAATCGCGCAGTCCTCCTTGTCAAGCGCGCTTAACATAAACTTTAGAGCAGCTTCAGCCTCCAATAGTCCACTTTCTCTCCTGCATAGCGCTTCTGCTCCGAGTTTCATGATTCTCAGGCAGCGAATGAGCGCAGGTATGGCGGCGTATTCATAATCATCGATCATTTTCATACGTTTGTCTCCTATGTCAATGAGTGCTTTGTGGACAGCTGCTTTGAGGTTATCCAATCGTTCTAGCATGTCATACAAACTATTCCATCGGGTTTTACAGTCTAGCACTAGCATCAGTTCCTGCCCACGCTCCTCTCTGACGTAGTTATTTCTGAAGGACTTCATTTCGTACGGGCGATTTTCTAAACCAGCGGACAATGTTTCTAATGCTTTTAACGACTGGAGAGAGCGAACTATGTAGTTCGTGGTGACCAGTAGCACCAGTAGTGTTTTCTTCCACGTTGTCGTCCTCATCCTCGTCATCACCGTCGGATTCATCTGACGAGTTCACCTGCAAGGCGACAATATCCTTACCTTATTAATCTATATAAGATGTACTATTGAGCGCAGAATCCGCGCTCATACCGGGACCGAAGCGGGACAGGTCTGGTGTATCAGAGAGTGTACCGATAGTGTGCTGCGGAACAGTATCCCATCCAGGCGGCTGCTGTCTGGTGAACTTGGGTCAGCCGCCGCACGGAAGGCAACCGCCCCGGCCTCCCTCCCCGAGTGGGGGAGGGAGGCCGGAGAAGGGGAGCGATTCATGCAGTGGCAGCCCGCGCGGAGTTAGTGCGTCAGTGTCTACTGTGTATATTGGGATTATTTCTCCAGCAAAGTTTTGGGTTTGCTTGAAGTCCACTGATCACGGTGGCTGTTTGCAGGGAGCGGGCCCGGGCGGTGTCAGCAGATAGCTGTTCCCCTACACAGGCAGGCCACAGACATGGTGAAACGGTGTATTACTGTAATATGGCCGACCAGCCGGGGAAAGACCCCTTTCTGTAGGAATGCGATTAAAGAGGCTTCTGTGTTTTAACCCTATTAGTGGCAGGCTCCTGGCTACCCCCTATTAGTGGCAGGGGGGGGGGGCTGTTTACGACCCCCCCTTGATATCTCGAGATCTAACTGGCCGATTTTCAAAATTCAAACGGCATTCGATTTCCCTCAACGTGATCTACATTTCTAAAAAATAAAAATTAAAAAATGTCAAAAGTGGGGGGGGGGGGGTAGAGGGGGTAAAAACGGGCAAATTGCAGATGCATTTTAGACTGTTTATCACGGCCAGGTTTCTGAACCAATCTTAACGAAACTTTTGCCGATCGATAGAGAATGAACCAGGAATTCACATGGATCCTAAAAATATGCATTTTCAAAAATCATAGGCGGATACAGATAATTGAGATTGGGGGTACACAAAAAGTATAGTACATAAGGTTTTTGTTGGTACTGTTTCTAAAAAGGGTGGCAATGGTCTTGTTGTGTTACAATTTTCTTATGAGAAAACGACTACAATTGTATTGGTCATGCATAGGCGGTGTCAGGGCACCTATGTTGGGAGGTAAAACATAACCCCCCTTTTTGGACGCCTGGATCCGCCTATTATAGCAAAAACGTGTCAAAAGAGGATGCACAATAACTTTGTATATGTTATCACATGATACCTTTCATTCAATGTTCGTAAAACTGGTGTATACAGTTATAATACATCAGCATCGTGATCTTCGCCCTAAATGACTCGCTTCACGAATAGGACCCCCCAATTCCCAGTGCTCTGGAGCCGCCCCTGGTAAAGGTATGAACTTGAAATTTTCAGGGAATGTGCCCAATTTAGTTTTAGGAAAAGTCAGAAAATTTCAGCATCGTAGCTTCAGCGGTTTCGGAGATATTCCCGAAAAACCTGAGGGGTGGATAAAAACAACCCCCCCCCCTGCCACTAATAGGGTTAAGGTGTGCCGTTACGTAGTTTCGGATCGTCCTTAAATTTCTCGCCCTCTTTGCTCTCACCGCAACGTTTTATAGAAAAACTCCTGATGTTTTTGGCCTTGCTCCTTGCTCTTAACCTTGCTCTTCCAGACCATGAGGCATGAGCACACTTTTTATTAACTTTAAATGGAAGTTTGCCATGTTTCTCAAAAATGCACGGGTAAAACCTGGTGTTAGCCGGTTTTTCCGCCAACCTGCGACTCTGGGCGCCCTCGGAGCCGGTCCCGTGGATCCCCTGGTCACGTGATGGCGCGACCCCAGCCGAACGGTCTCGCCTGGTCACACGGACCGCTCAGCCAATCAGAAGCCAGGGCCAAGGCCGCCCGGCCGGCGTGGGACTGGGCGGCGCGCGCGCGGGCCACTTGGTCGGCGAACGGCGACACTCAATGCACTCTGCCAGCTAGCTAAGAAACAGCTAAGAAACATGACCTTGCCATGTTTCTCAAAAATGTTCATCTCACCTTAAAAAAAAAATTAGTTCCTATCAAATAAGTATCGGAAGCACAAATCTCACCGGAAGTCTGAGCCGAACTATAAGCGAAAATGCCACAACTTCCCTATGGCCACCGCCATTCTGTCTGAACTAGACTTTTTGTTTCTCCAAACTACATGTATATGGTAACATAACATGTATGTGGTAACATAACGTATGTTACATATATATGGTATATGGTAACATATACCATATACACATATACCTACATATATATATATATATATATATATATATATATATATATATATATATATATATATATATATATATATATATATATATATATACCATATACATATACCTACATGTATATGGTAACATAACGTCAATGTGACATAACAATTCACATTTATTGGGCATGCGTCACGAATGCGTGCACCTCGGTATTACCGTTATGAAAGTTGCCCGAATCGGCGCTTAAGAACTTTGCAATTTGAAAATTTAACCCTCGCCCGTGGACGGCATTTCGCCATCCTTTCCAGTGGAGGGTGGGTGGGGGGGGGGGGTTACGACCCCTTCTGCCGTTTCGAAACGCGTCGTCGTAGAGCTTAGCGGAAAAACACCGTATTGCTCTCGACGAGAGCTCGCGATTGCGCATATTACTTTTGACCATAGGTAAATATTTGACCTAGGTTTGGCAGGTTAAAGATCAAAGTTCGGGAAAATCGGCATTTTTAACTTTGCGCGCCGGTAGCGTCGCCGCTATGGCAGACATGGTCATGGAATTTTCACCATCGCATTTCTGGATGAATTTGGTGCATTTTGGTGTAAAGTTTGTCACATTTTACGCGATAACTCCCGGGGCAGAGCGCCCGGAAGCCGGCGGGGTCGCTTTCGCGCCCCGGGTGGTCGAAAATGCCGTCTGACAGTTGGGGTCGGAAATGTGATCTAACCTGTCGGCGACTTCTCCTTGACCCTGAGACGCTCATTAAACCGTGATTAAACCAAGTGCCCCAGCTTTATTTGGCCGTCAGATTCGAATTCAGGGCCAAAAATTACCGCCGGAAAGTCAAACTTCAAGAGGTCACCAGAGGTCACTGACCTGAACTAGACCTGACCTGACCTTGACCCTACATAGGTCAATGGAGGGTATGTCAGTGCCATGTCAGTCACTTTTGACCCAAACAATGCCAAAGTGTAACCGATATCATCGAAAAACTACGATTTCGTGCAAAATCGGCCTGACCTTGTTACCTTTGTGACGTCATAGCTCTGTTACCTGACCTGAACCGGTCATTTTTTCGCCAAAAGTTGCGCAAAGGATGGTCCATAAGGTAGCCGGAAAGCTGGCGGCACTACGTGCCGCCTTTTTTCGCTATTCGTGAAAAACCTCAGGAGGGTGCGGCCCTTTCAACGGGCGACAATTAAAATAAATATCACATAGTGCACCAATCTTCCTTTTCATCTTTTGCACAACCGTTTTAGGAATCCTCAATGCAAAAGATGTCGAAGCCGGAACCGTAGTCGGTCGGAGTGAACAGTTTTATTAGTAGTCGGAGTCATTCAAAATTTGTCGAAGCCCTGGGTGCTGATTAAACTCTCGCTGTCAATGAATTAGAGTTGACTAATTCATTGTTAGAGGAAATGACTGCAATAGAGGAATGACTGCATGCTAGTAGCACCTACGTCTAAAACGAAGCTTAACAGTTTTTTCAAATAATAAAACAAGACATGCCAGGAGTGTCAGCTATATATTTCTTCAAGTGAAGTCCTGGGGTATGTCGGATAAAAGGTTGAGTGATCAAGTCTATTCTCACTGTCACTGCACATAATCCAGCGATGCTATATACAAGTGCTGCTGATCATAGCACTCCTAGCTCGCACTAATAGTTGAGACGTTTCAAGTCCCCTGAATATCACATCACGAAAGAAAAAAATCAGGCATCAGCCTCTTGTCACTGAGTCACATTTGTACTAATATACATCTTGCACACTAATCACATGTAGGTAACATAAGTAAAATTTATAAACAAAACACTGTTCTTTAACATTAGATGACAAACAAACAGAACGGTTTAGTAGGTGTGACCGCCCGCTGCCTCGGAGCACTGCTCCAGCCGCTGCCTCATCGAGGCCACCAGGCTCCGGAAGTAGCCGGGGCGGCGGCGGAGCTCCTCTCATTTCGCCAAGACGGCGGCCCAGAGCTCGTCCTGGTTGAGCTGCCGGGCCGGCTGGCGCAGCTCCTCCTCCAGCTCATGAACCACTAGAGACCACACATTTTCGATAGGGTTCAGGTCTGGGCTTATTGAGGGCCAGGGGATGGCACGAACCTGCGAACAAAACCATGTTTGTTACTCACTGTAACGTGATATAGGTTGACACATCGGTCATGACTATGAAGCTGTATGGTGCAACGAATAACACCTGTTGGAAAGTGTTTGATCATTCCTGAGCAATTTTGTAAGGCATCTTAAGAACTTTTTAAATAATTGTTTAAGTTATCTCGATAAGTTTATAACAGGCGGGGACGAGGCGACCAGGGGCAAAGCGGCCTCCCGCACATAGCCGTAGGCCTCGCCTCCTCTAATTGGGATGCATTGCTGTTGGGGTGAAAATGAATAAACAGATAAATAAATAAACAGCATCTCAAGATTTTTTTTTTTTTAAATAATGCCATCAGGTTACCGGTCACCTAGCTAAATCATACCACAACTTAAAGCCGCCCCACACTGGACCTCGCATGCGGGTTGCGAGTTTGCAGGTTTTGAGTTTGCGGGCATAATACTAACTCATAGAGTAATTAGACCGTACCCTCATGGTCACTTCATGAATGCTGTGAAGCCGGTACACCTTCAGAAAACTACATATAGTCGCAATAGCAGCATGAACGAACCAAAATTCGACTCCAACGAAAAACCCGCAAACCTCGTAGAGCTTGCAGACCTCGCAGCGAGGAAAATCGAAAGTTGACTCAAAATCAACTTTTGGAATGCGATGCAAGGTAGCTCGGAAGCTAAAAACATGCAGACTCGCTTGTTAGATAGTAGTGTGAATCGCTCAGCTAGATTGCATTATTTGATTTTGAAGAAACCCGAAAACCCAAAAACTCGCAACCCGCATGCGAGGTCCAGTGTGGGGCACCCTTTAGAGTTAGCAGCCATGATAGGTTTATGATGCCACTTACTGAGTCTGCGTGGTCTTCGAACCACTGCTTGACTGCCCTCGCTGTGTGGATAGGGGCGTTGTCTTGCATTAGAGTCCATCCTCGTCGGGGCGCATTTCCTCCACGGAGGGCAAAAACGCCTGCCGGAGTAGTGAGGACATATTTAACAACAATGAAAAATGCACATGTTCACAAGGGTATACAGTCAACTCAACCAGTGACAACTTAACCAACGTGGTTTGTGACAATAGAGCCAATGCGTTCAGCACACTGGTTGAGTTGTCACTGGTTGTCACTGGTTGTCACTGGTTGAGTTGTCACTGGTTGAGTTGTCACTGGTTGAGTTGTCACTGGTTGAGTTGTCACTGGTTGAGTTGTCACGGGTTCAGTTGTCACGGGTTCAGTTGTCACTGGTTCAGATGTCACTGGTTGAGTTGTCACTGATTGAAATGTCACTGGTTGAGTAGTTGTCACTGGTTTGACCTGCTTGAAATGCCACTGGTGGAATTGACATGGAACCGTTTGCAAGAGTGCGGGGAAGACGGCGTGCTGGGCAAAAACGATATCTACCTGGATATGACTTGTGCAATCGGACGTTTACTGGCATTTGACCTGTTACACAAAGACCATAAAACGTTTATCTTAGGTTTTGTCTCTTAGACACCCAGAGGGCAGGAAACCGCCAACCATTGTTCAGTTGGTTCGATTTTTTATGTGCTCTGATTTTGTCTCGCAAACTTTACAAGCATTCAACATGAACATAAAATGTTTGAGCTGTGGCTCTGGCGACATTAAGCGAGATAAAAAAATTACTCGCTATTATTATCAATCCTATCTTGAAGTAAATAGTTTGACACTTTTCTAATTTGAAAATGTTTGAAAAAGGCCTGCGGTCGAAATAAATATTACATTCTGTCAAGTAAAGTATATATTTGTACAGCATTAGTTTTGGTAATTATCGAGGAAAAAAGGTCATGTTTTTACATTTTCTACTATTTAGGTATAAACATGTTCCTCGTACAAGCACTAACCTCAGTAAATAGTTTGACACGTTTAATCAATTAGACATGCTCTTTAATCGACATATTATCATTATATGCTGTCCCGATTAGTCATTATGGCCCGATATTATCATTATGCTGGCCCGATTAATCATCTGATACTACACTCTCGTCTTGACCTAGAAATGCAGAGACAACAGCAACAAATACCTAATAAAAGAAAAGTACGAACCTCCACCATGTGCCTGTCTTCCTCCTCCGTCGTCTTCCGTTTTCTTCCACACTTATCATAGCGCGCTTTCAAACCCCTTTCCCCTTCCTGCTCATAACGGTGTTTCCACCGTCTGGCAGTAGTTAGAGCTACACCGAGAATCTCTGCCGCCTGCTTGACAGAGTGACCTTGATCGAAAAGCAAGATGAGCCTGCCCTTGTCAAGATCACTGAGGTGTGCCATCACGCTCACGTTGTCGTCTAGCCGCACACACTCCACGCGGGCTGCGGCCGCCTACTGCGGCTCTCCTTCCCCGGCTTTCCGCCCCACTCGGAACAGAAACAGCCAGGTCATGTCATTCCGTGACCCTCAAAGGATACTGTGTCGCATCACACTAATCGGTACACTCTCTGACACACCAGGCCTGCCCCGCCGTGGCCCAGCCTCGGTCCCGGTATGAGCGCGGATTCTGCGCTCAATAGTACATATATTAAGGGGTCATCCTGCTGTGTTGGCTCCTCGGATTATTTGTAGATGAAGATTTACGACCAGTGGCGTAGCCAGCGATCAGCGAAAGGGGGGGCCATGGTGCTCGAGGGGGCGACTTTTTCCCTTGAGAGGGGCGCCATTGTCAGCTAGTGACAGGGGTGTCAGGCTAAAATGTAACGTCATGTTCATGCATGATTTACTATAGGTGTTGCAAAATACATAAGAACCAGCTTTCGCTGATTTTCATAAAGTCCAATTAATGCAATTTGCAGCCTGGTGTTTTTTTTTATAAAAAAATCTTGATCTAGATGAATTTTTAGCATGATATAGGAAACGAGCTCAGGCTACGGACATTTTATTCTCAAAATACGCATCCATGCGAATTCGAAACGGTAAAATAACTATACGTTGATCGATAGGCAGAATCTTTATTCTTTGCAAAAAAAAAAGAAAAGAAAAATATACGGGCTCACTCACTGATCCGAAGTGACCTGTGGGCTGCAGCCTGTGGTCGACCGGGGTTGCCGTGTTTAGAATATCAGAGCGCACGTATGTAGGATACACGCTGCGACTTATTGCCTAAATTGGAATCAAGGAAAGACTTGAACAATTAAGACCATGAGATCCACCATGAGATCCCAACTCATTGTCATACCAGCAGCGACTGCAGTCAGAGGCGACCGAACGCTGACATACGTTCTGGATTTTTTCTCCACACATCCCCTTTACAATTCGATGTCTAGTGCGTGCAGCCCCTACTTCTGGACATGCATGACTGCCTCCAGTGACTGACTGCCACGCCTCCAGAGGGAAACAACTCCAAAAATAACAGTTTTTATTAAAATCGTTTTCTGCAATAGCTTTTGACTCAAGACAGTGACGACATTTATTTTGCCAGCATCGTATTCCTCTCGTCGAAACGCGTCGAATGAACTATACGTTGACCTTGAAACGTCATTTTGAAAATTTGACCTCAGGTCAAGATCATGACCTTGATGGACAGGGTCATGCTGCATATCACTCGATCCGTATCGTCGAGCTGAACACATCTGACGTGTTTTCACCGCTTTAGCAAGTCTCTATCAAAAGGTATAGCCAAAGAAATGCTGGTGCCGTTCATGACCTGAGATGACCTCAGGGGCACACAGAAGGGTCACAGGTGCATTTTATCGATTCAGTGTGTTATGTTTACCTATGTACCGATGTTTGAGAGGGTTTTGAACCACATTCGTCCAAAAGAGGCGCATTTCAATTTTCTCCAATTAAGTCGCAAAATTGACCTGACCTTAGGTCATGGATATCAAAAGTCCGAGATAAACATTTTATACATATTCTTAGTCTTATCAATCTCTGATAGTTTTAAAAGTGATCGTTCCGTCGGTGTGGCGTACGCTGGGGCGGCACCGCACTGCTAGGCGGGGGCGGCATCACAATAATGGGGGGCAATGCGCTGGGGGCAGCACTTGCATTGAGGGGTGGCATTGTACGGTGAATGGGCGGCGTCGCATTGAGGGGCGGTATCGCAACGAGGGGTGGCACTATCGAGGCTGCCTTATAAGAAACGCTTGGCACATCCTAGCCCAGCTCGGCGCCGCCTGGCTGCTGCATCTTGAAAAGGGTCCTTGGTGTCGATGAGACAGCCCCATTGTAAAATAATTACCTACCTAGCGTCAGTGGTTTCGGCGGGGGGGGGGGGGCGCTATCGATCTTGAATGGGGCGGGGCGACTCTGAAGTCTCCATTCAGATGGGCGTCAGTGACTACTGGAGGGCGCCAACGAACTCGGATAGGGCGAATGTGATCTTCAGAAGGGCACCGGGTGATCTAGAGGGGTGTAATGCTTAGATGGGGTCACTGCTGCCTTCAGTAGGGCGTCGGACGCTCTGAAGGGGCGCCATTGATCTCGGATGATTCGACTGTTATTTTCAGAGGGGCACCAGTGGTTTCAGAGGGGCGCCATTGATTTAGGATGGGGCAACTGAAGTCCCGGTTCAGGTGGGCGCCAGTGGCTGTTGAGGGGCGCCAGCGACCTTGGATTGATGGGGCGACTGTGATCTTTAGAGGGGCGTTGAGGGGCGCCATTGGGCATGGATGGGGCCGCTGTTGCCTTCAGCAGGACGCCGGACAGTCTAGAGGGGCGCCTTGAAATTGGGTGGGGGGACTGTAGTCTCAAGGGGCGTTGTCTCGGATGGGGCGAATAAACTCTAGAAGGGCGCCATTGGTTTCAAAGGGTTGCCATCGATCTTAACCCTCGCACGACCAGGCCATTTCTCATAACACGAACGACCAGGGGGGGGGGGGTTGTTACGACCCCCCCCTGGCGTTTCGAAACGGAAGGTCGTAGAGCTTAGCGGAAAAAACTAACGGATTGCTCTCAACGAGATCTCGCGATTGGTGGTATATTTTTTGGTCCTAGGTCAACATTTGACCTACTTTTGACCGGTCAAAGGTCAAATTTTCGGAAAAATAGACTTTTTTCAACTTTCGGCGGCGATTGCGGCAAAACGGTGGGAGATATCGACTTGAAACCTTCACTATCGTGTTCCTTGATCAATTCTCTATCGTTTGGTATGTATTTCGTTTCCCTAGCTCTAAAAATGGCGCGTTGGGAGCGCCGGAAGTCGGCAAGGTCACAGTCGGCGGCAGAAATTCGAAAAATCAAAATTTAAATTTTTGAAATCTGATTGTATTTTTGGATTTGGGAGGTCCATTTGCTCCCTATAGAAGCTAATATTGCTGCATATTCCCATTGAGGTGACAAGAATTAGCAAAATAGTGGTTCGGGCGCTTTTCAAAAATAGTACCGGACGCTGTTCCTTTTGTGACGTCATAGCTCCGTGACCTGACCTGACCCGGTCAAATTTCTTATACCATATGATAGCCAATACTTGCCTTAACATGCATGGGAAGTTTCATCACGATCCATCAACCGATGTCCGTACCACCGGCAGGAAACCTAGGGCGTTGGCACTCAGTTTGTGAAAATCCGGCCGGAGGCTGTACCTCTTATGACGTCATAACTCCGTGACCTGACATGACCCGATCAATTTTTTTTTCGGCAAAAGATGCGCAAAGGTTGCCCCAGAGGGTATTGAAAATTTCAGCCCGCTACGACAAGCCGTTTAGCGTGCACTTCGAAAAAACCTCAGGGGGGGTGATACAACCCCCCCTAGGCGTTCTAGGGTTAAGATGGGGCAGCTGTGATCTCCGTTTAGATGGGCGCCGGTGACTTTTGAGGGGCGCAGGGACCTCGTATGAGGACGACTGTGATCTTCAGAAGCGCACCGGGCGCTCTGGAGGGGCGTCATTGGGCTTGAATGGGGCGACTTTAGTCTCAAGCGGGACGACTTCAGTCTCAAGGGGGGGGGGCGCTAGTGACTCTCTTGAGGGCGCTATTGATCTCGGATAGAGCGACTGTGATCTTGAGAAGAATGCGGGTGCTTTAGAGGGGCGCCAGTGGTTTCAGGGGGCGCCATCGACCTTGGATGGGGCCGAATGGGGCAGCTATGAACTTCAGAGGGGTGCAATTAACCTTAAATGGGGCGACTGTTCCGTTCTGGTGGGTGCCAGCGGCTTTCAGGGGCGCCATCGACCCTGGGGGTTCGGAATACCTATTCTGGTTTCCGGAGGTGCGCCCTTAAACATTGGGGGGCTCAGGTCCTATTTGGGGGTGCCCTGGAGAACATTGGGGTGTCCAGGCACCCCTAAAGAGATATTGAGTTCGATCCCTGCCTGCACATCGCTTTTTAATTCATGCTCCCTCTGTAAAACGGCATCAGCCTAGTCGGCGCTAAGTGGGGTGCCATCTGGGCGGCTGGGCGGAAAGGGGGGGCCATGGCCCCCATGGCCCCCCCTGTCTACGCCACTGTTTACGACTCTTTATGCTTTAAGGAGAGTAATTGCGCGATGCGGATGAAACTGAGCTCGATGCTCTTAAGCCTTGTTCTCTGGGTGAAATGTTGTTTGTTCTTTGACTCTTATGAAGTGAAATCGCACAGTAAATGATACGAACTTTGGTGCACAATTTTCTACCATTTCGTCACTGTTATTCTATTTTCACGCTAGGTGCCTATATCAGATGTATGCATAATTGTATACTAAGCTCACCTGGTTAGGTCCACCACCACCACGGTCGTCATCTGCTTGTTCAGAGGTCTGCCCGGCGTCACCCGAGTACAGAGCGTCGACAACGGCGAGGTGAACACCGTGTGCGAAGCAGAGTTGGTGCTCACATGGCAGTGACTTCCCGAATTTCACCATCACCGAAGCTCCGTTGGTTGTGACGCAGGTGACGTGCTTACTGAGTTCAAGGCCAAATTCTGCCAGCTTGCCCTGCAGAAGATCCAGACATTTCTCTGCTGGCATCGATCCGTGACAACGCGCGACACCGAGACCCCACATGTTACCTTCGCAGTGGACAGTCACGCTCATATAGCGACGGTTTTTCAGGGACGTATACTCGTCGATCGTAAGTGAGAACCGTTTGCCATTTGACAATTCTTCGGCCAGCTTCGCCTTCACGTCACACTTCAGGCGAGCACAGTGTTTGAGGACACGCCGGCGGATCGTGTTGTGATGGGTTGGAAGGTTTTTATATCCTTTAGCAGCCAAAAGTCCGCGTAGGTCCGGTGAGGTACAGAAAACTGTAAAAGGTATCCCATCTCTCGCGCACATTCTAGCTAGGATAGCATCCAGGTCGTCGTCCGTTTTGGAAACATAGTAGCAATCTAAGGTCTTCATTCCTTTTAGATGCGGTGCCGTGGTTTTAGCGCTCTCACCTTGACCTTCGCCGGACACGTTTTGCGGCGTCTCTCCGGATCGGGATGGTCCAGCAACACTCATACCACCATGCTTGCTCCTGAGGTGGACGTGAAGTCCTTTGGTGGAACCTCCAGATATTTTCAGTACCTTTTTACAAAGACGACACTTTGCTGTGTGGCCATCTTGACTTCTTAGATAATGTTCCCACACCGCACTGCCTTTAAATTCAGCAAAATCCGACATTTTGGCAAAGTTAGCTATAGCTTATCACAAAGGCACTTAATTAATAATTATTCACTAACGGTAACCATGCCCAGGGCGCCCGGCCAGCCTCATGGATCGTCCAGCCACGGGGCACTGACAGTAACTGAGCCACCAGACGTGCTCCCACAGTCACACAGAGAAGACGGCCGACCTCTTCCCACTCGATGGACTCGAATTCGATAGTCGGCATAGTATGTCATCGTGCAAAATGATCTGTTAAACCGAGTACGCGAGGGACGTCGCGGGGAGCGAGAGATGAGCCGAGAGAGAGCTCGTCTCTCGCCACATTGTGAAGGCTGAGACGGTGTGAAACAATGTCAATTAGGTATATATGTAACCAATACTTGTGCATAACGACTTTGCGCGGCGTAAGTAAGATCTTTGGACATAAAACTGCACTGTAATGCGTTGTTACTCACTTACCTTTTTTTACATACCTACTATCAGCTACACTTTATGAACGATGTTTCTGTACGGAAAATATCGGGATCCCGAAATCCCGATGCTTCTAATCCCGAGATTCGGGATTAATACAATCCCGGGATTATCAGCCCTGCCGCGCCACCCTGTCCAACGAGAGGCGACGTCGTACCTACTTTGCAAAAGAAATGATATAAGTCAGAAGGGCGCTAACTTTGGCTTGCAGAGTGCTTGTATGAGCCGTTGAGGCGCTAGCCTTATAGCTAAGTGTGCCCTTTTAGCAGCAGGGATGCCATAACACATTATAGTGTGTTATATGGCATCCAGGCCCCTCTAGGTATACGTAGAGGGGCGATGGTTATGACTCGAGTAGCGCTCTTAAAATCGGTAGGCGCCTCACTGTGCGAGTGCCACATACATTTCATTACTCAGTGCAGAGGGGCACCAAAACAGGCACGAGGGCGCCTTCAGGAGCCAATCGGCAGCCTGCGGACTGGGGGCGCTATTCTAGCAAGGATGATGGCATAAGGTACTTGTCAGAGGGGCACTTCAACTACCTCAATGGTCGCATTGATACACGGAAGGGCGCCACTCTGTGGTGCGAGGGTCGCCATTATTAGCAAAAGGGATGATTTAAGACGTAAGTGTAGTCAGAGGGGCACCAACTTTGGCTTGAGGGGCGCATGTTAACGAATGGGGCACGCTACTTAGCTAAGTATTTATTTGCCGCAAACGGCATACCGTCCCTCAAAAACTTTACACAAACGACCTACCCTTTTTGCATGGAGGCGCCCCATTAAGCCTCATAGGTGCCCCTCTTTCGCATGTAACGGCCCATATGGCTAACAGAGGTACCCCTATAGACCTCACCGGCGCCCCTTTTTCCCATTGAGGCGCTCCTTTGAGGTCCTCTTTCTAAAATGGGCCTCAAAGGCATCCCTATTTGGCATACATGATGCAGTCGCCCCTCTTTCGTATGGGGGCGCCACTATGGCCTTCCTTGGCGCCCCTTTTGCACGTGGTCGCCCCTATACTATCATAGGTCTAAGAGGCACCCCTAAGGGCCTCAGAGACCAATAGGGTGCCCCTCTTTCGCATGCAGGCGCCCCTATTGCCATCACAGGCGCCCCTCTTTTGCATTGAGGCACCCCTATGGAGTTCATAGGCGCCCCTCTCTCGCATGTAGGCGCTCCATGGCCTCAGAGGTCCCAAGCTCATAGGCCATGGCGCCCCCTCCCCCTGAGGGATGGCGCTCCTATTGCAGTTTTTTTCTCACCACGATCTGTTGAGCGTGGTTACGACCCTGGCCCGTGAGGGCGCCTTTTGGGCCAAGGGGCGCCCACCAAAGTTGGGGGGGGGGGCAAACGGGATGTTGGGGTGGCAGAATTTCAAGTTGGGGGGCACCTGCCCCCCCCCAAAAGTATACAAAGTTACGCCCCTGGTCTTGGCCTGCGGCGGTTTCGGGCCGACGCGCGGTACTCGCGCTGTGGCGGGGAGCGGGGACGGTCGAGCGGTGCCGAAAGCCGGCGGAGTTGTGCGTAGCGTCTTGTCTGACAGTGCCCAAAGAGCGACATGATGACTGAGGAGCCATAAATGCTCAATGCGCATTGCTTGTACAATGCTGATAGGTTCGCTGACGGCTGATATTTGTTTTATTTTTCATAAGCTGCAAATGACGGGCAGATGGCATATACCTGACATAAGGTTAGGAAATATTCACCTGTAGGTATTTAAAGCCTATGGCGTTGCAGATAACTAATGTGATAATGGGATTTCGGATGTCATCAAGTAGTTGCTGATTTGTACATCGCTATGCAACCATCGAACAACGTAATAATTAATTAATTACCTTCGCTTCACATCATAAGGCTCGCTCGTATTTCAAACATACATATATCCTACATCGAGCATCGTATTTGTTAGGAATCTTTAACGTTTGTTCGAAGCATGTGTGAATAGTAGGTTGAGGAGTGATGGCCTCTTGGTCCTATATACGAGAGTCAACAAGAGCTTAACATTTACTTGACCGTCTGCTGCAATTGATACATAGCACGTGAAGCGTCAGCGAAATGCATAGTCCTTTACAGATGGCAGGGGTGTCGTTTGTACAGAGGTCGCTGATGGGCACGGGTCAATGCCGCAGCCGTGGGCGGAACCTAATGTCATATGACGTAGGAAGGCCTCTATCCAGTATGGAAAAACAGTTAACATTACGAGTCAATGACAAGTGCCACAAACATTTAAGTGACAACAAAACGTATTTGAAGAAAAAGTTTCGGCAGGTCTTGAAACAGCTGGGGCATTCCAGGACGATTCAACAGCTCATGGGTGCAAATTAACACCCGACCCCCTCAGATTTTCTTCAAAAATTGCTGTATAGGGTTATTCTGTGCCCAGAAGCCGAATCTGAGATTTTTAGACCTGTAGGAGCAACGGTTTTTGAGTTATAACATTGGGAAATTTTGGAAAGTTAAAAAACATCATTGTATTTTTGTAGCTATATCTAATCGAAAACTATTTTTAAACTATAAAAATTATACATATTTGAACTCGCCCCATCACAAGCTTTCAGATGGTATGCAAAATTTTTCAAAATTTTGAATTTTGAATTTTCAAAAAATTGTTCAAAAATTTCTTTCAAATTTTTCAAAGTGTGGCCAGTTAAATAAAATCTATTTTTTTAGCTTTAATTAATGCTTAGGGTATTGGGAAACTTTTTTGTGAAAATTGGAGATAGGTATTTTTTATAAATATTTTATTTTATTTTTTTACTTTCTCCATGTAAATATACCATTTTGCTTTGATATGGTGCCGACGGTGCTATCTCGGGAACGGATGATCGTAGCGCGCCGGACGAGGCGGCAATGGAAAGATCTCAACAAGATGGATCTAGACATTGTCCGAATGTTGTTCTTAAAGGTCACGGGTCAGGTCAAGGTCAGGTCACGAAAGGTCATGATGAATAAAAAGGGATTTTGTGCATGCGACACATGTTTTATGGGTTATTTTCCAATTCAAAGTCAATGGTGATGGGCATTTGACGATTCGGGACAAAATCAGGTCAGTTCAGGTCAGGTCACGGTCAGGTCAACCAATCCCTTGTTCAACGAAGGAAATACAACACACATTTTGGTGACCAGCTCGTTGAATTGTATTGGGCACACATATCACCAACAATACAGTGCACAGACAGCCACCGCCCACCATACAGACACACGGCAGGGGTGCTAGCAAGTCTACGCGGGCTCACTTTCGTCTTTTCGGTGCCCTACTGCGTTGCACTTTCACCAGCCGGCCTGGTCCCCCTGACAACTTTGAGACTCGCAGTGTCTCGTGGTTGACCGGAATAAAGCAGTGCAGACTCAGTGCAGGAAATAGGTCTATTTCCTAAATATGGTTGAAATTCTTCCGCGCATTAAAAAACAATCGCGAAAAATTAGGGTTTCAAGGGGTCTGGCGTTAACAGTAGGCGCCGTCATTCATAGTGATGCTGCTGGCCTCCGAAATGATAATGCCGCCTCTTAAAGTGAAGCAGCCGTCTATAGAAAGTGTTGGCGCCGCCTCGTCGGCGCACCGGCGCTCTCGTGTTTCTGTAAAGCGGCAGCTCTACTCAGAACCGGCTGAAGGCCGAACCTTGTGAAGGTCACGGCCGCTGCGCGGCGCTCGGCCGGCTCACGTGGGGGACGAATGCAGACGAATGGCCGGTTCGTCAGTGGTCTGTGCTTTGTGTTTGTTTTTATGTAGAATATCAACGGGTGAGTGATATTTCGATACAGGTATTGGTTTGTATGTAGCTTGTAAGTGTGTCATTTCGATATGTGTTGATTATTAAGCAGCTTCACATGATAAAAGGAAATGGCGATGCTGCGAAGGCAATCTGGCGCTGCGCCAAATTTGTGGATAATTTTTTGTTGAGCTTGTCGATCGACCACAAACGCATATTGAGCGATAATTCTGATAGTTGTGTGTTATTTATTCGATTACGATATGGTATATCGGTACAGTTGTGATATATTTTCCTCTTTTGTGTGCATTTCAGCGTTGTGCTAATAGCGCTTATACGAGGTCGAAGTTGGTGCGACCAAGAACCCGTTTTGCACGCTGAGACTTCGCATGGGAGGCAAAACTTGTCGGTACCTATGAACTGAACTGGGGATTTAGACTGTCATTATCTGTAAGAAATTGTATACAATGATCACTTGTCACTGCGACTGAAAGTGTTTGCATTTTTGTATTTAAAGGTGTTCCGAGATAAGATACGAAAGTTACCTAGTAAACAATATATTTGAAACGCGTCAGATAAGATACAGGGTGACACAAAAAAAACGGTCATCACCAAATTTCGAATAACTTCGGAAGTCTTATTCAGATCATCACCAAACTTCGGCCACTTAAGGTCACACCTATGTAGCATACATCCACTAAGTTTCAAGTCTTCACTACGAATACTTTTAGTACAGTGTGTGTTTTACTGACGCTCCACAATGTGCTCCAGGTGAGCGCCACGGCGCTGCAGGGCGTAGGCACACTTGCATCCGGCGGGCAAAGTTGTCGATAACCCGATAGCTGTGCACTTTACAGAGTGCAATGGCCTCTGGAGACAGTGCTCAGGGGGTGTGCTACCCCTGAAACGTTATTCTTATCGGGTTATCGGCAACTTTGCCCGCCGGATGCAGGTGTGCCTACGCCCTGCAGCGCCGGGGCGCTCACCTGAGCACATTGTGGAGCGTCCGTAAAACACACACTGTACTAAAAGTATTCGTAGTGAAGACTTGAAAATTGGTGGATGTCTGCTACATAGGTGTGACCTAAAGTGGCCGAAGTTTGGTGATGATCTGAATAAAACTTCCGAAGTTATACGAATTTTGGTGATGACAGCTTTTTTTGTGTCACCCTGTATAAACAAAGGGAAATTGTATTTGTATGATAAGTGACGATTCATGATAGAAATATTGTAGGACGTCATGAATGTGGTGTTGACATGACCGAAACTGAGATGGTTTCTTTTGTTTGTGTGCAGTTACGGCACCACGGCAGTAAATACAGCCCGTTCGACGACAACTCCCCGTCTCTGCAAACGGCGTGCGAACAGAAAGTGATGATCCAGCAACTCAATGTGACAGTGCCGCCCCTAAATCTGTTAGTAGACCCACTCAATGTAATGGTGCCGCCCTTCTAAGCATCTGAGGAGCCCCTCAATGTGATGATACCGCCCCTCAAGAAGATGATGCCGCCCCTTTCAGTATCGGTGGCGCCCCTCAATGTGATGGTGCCGCCCTCAAAGTGCCGGTGGCGCCCCTGAATGTGATGGTGCTGCTCGCAAACGAGTCTGTGGCGCCCCTCAAAATGATGCTGCCGCCCCTTAAAGTGCTGGCGCCGCCCCTTAAAGTGTCAGTGACGCCCTTCGAAGTGTCAGAGGAACCCACCAATATAATGGTGCCGCCCCTCTGGGCATCCACATAGCCCCTCATTGTGATGGAGCCGCCCCATCAAGCAGATGATGCCGCCCCTCAAGAAGATGATGCCGCCCCTGAATGTGATGGTGCTGCCCGTCAACAAGTTGGTGGCGCCCCTCAAAATGATGCTGCTGTCCCTTAAAGTGTTAGTGCCGCCCCTTATAGTGTCAGTGACGCCCTTCGAAGTGTCAGAGGAACCCACCAATATAATGGTGCCGCCCCTCTAGGTATCCACATAGCCCCTCATTGTCAGGGGCGTAACTTTGCATACTTTTGGGGAGGCAGGTGCCCCCCCCCCCCCAACTTGAAATTTTGCCACCCCAACATTCCGTTTGCCCCCCCCCCCAACCTTGGTGGGCGCCCCCAGGCCCGAAAGGCGCCCTCACGGGCCAGCGGCGTCATAGGAGCGCGTGCGCCATCTTTCAAGGGGCGCCATCGCCTATGGAAATGGGATGCGTGAGAGGGGAACCTCTGAGGCCTTGGGGGCGCCTGCATGCGAAAGAGGGGCGCCCATACTTACTTACTTACTTACTCCTCGGCGGCAGCTTCACTGGCGGAGCGGGACCCGAAGATACGAGTCCATGCCGCCTCTGCGCCTCCCACCGACTGCACGTCGGCCAGTGTCCTGCGAGAGATGGTGCCGCAGGCCAGCTGACAGGCGAGTCTACCCACGGCGCCACGACGATGCGACTTGGCGACCCATCCTCGACGAAGGCCGCGCTCGACCATCCTCTCGACCTCCCGGCTTCCTCGATGCAGCGCTTCTTGCGCTTCCGCTTCTCTTTGGTAGTCGTTCACGATGTGCCTGATGTCGGAGGCCGAGAGGACGATCCTGCTGGTTGCCGAGGAGCCCTCTCCCGCCAAGCGGTCGGCCTTTTCATTCATGGAGATCCCGGAGTGGCCAGGGCAGTAGAGCCAGGTTATCCTTTGGGGAACCTGTTGCCACTCGGGAGGCGACCAGCCAGTTTCCAGTTTCCGGAGGAGAGATTGTGAGTCGGTGGCGATGATTATGTGCTCCGCGTCTGGGGCGAGCTCGCGAGCGGCGCACAGGCCGAGGGTGACCGCCTCCATTTCCGCGCGCATGCTCGACAGGGTCAGTCGACACGCCCCGGATGTGCAGCGCGTCGACTCGCCGTACCTGAGGAAACAGCCCCAGCCGCTACGAGGTGGGTCACGAGTGACCGATCCGTCGGTGGCGAGAACCAGAGTGGCAGTGTCCCGGTCGTGGATCTCGTCGAGAAGTTCCTCGAACGCCGCGTTGGCGACTCCAGGGGGCCACTCGCGGCATGATCTGTCAAGTGAGTGACAGGCCATGATATTCCAAGCGTCCGACACGCAGTCCGGAGTCGCTGCGAATTGAGGACCCGCTCTCAAGCTGTGGCGCCCCTTGATGTCTCGCAGGGTCGCGCATGCCTGACGGATCCAGCCGCTCTTCTGAAGACGACGCAGAGGGGCTCGGTCAGTCATGGACTGGACAGCGGTGCGGAGAGGGTGCCCCGGCGTTTCCAAGATCTTGGCGACGGCCGTCACCCTGAGTGTCTCGATCTTCTGGGGCACTGACCGCACGTCGACCATATAGCGAAGAGTGGATCGTGCCGTGTCGCGAGTGCATCCTGTTGCGATTCTCAGCGCGGCGTTTTGTATGCGGTCGAGCCTCTCGAGGGAGGATGGGCTGGCCGTAATCACCTCTCCACCGTACGTTAGACGGCTCAGGATGAGGGAGCGGTAGAGTTCGACGATGCGCCGCTGGCAGACGCCCCTCTTCTGAGCCATCTTCAGCGTGCCGAGTGCCCTGGTGCATCGAGAGACGACCTTCTCGATGTGTGCGCCGAAGGTGAGGCGCCTGTCCAGCGTAACGCCTAGATGAGTGATGGTCTCGGTGTCGGGTATAGGCTGACCGTCGTAGCGAAGTCGACATGGAGGTGGGCAGTGCTTACTCAGAGATAGCACGCAGGCTGTGGCCTTCGCAGGATTTATTTCCATGCTGGCGTTCTGGCAGATTGTTAGAATATCATCCAAGGCCTCTTGCATGTGACGCTCGAGAACGGCCATGTCTTTTCCCGTGCCGACCACCAGAACGTCGTCGGCAAAGGTCAGGACATGAAACTTGCTAGGGAGAGACATCGTCGCGATGGGCAGTGTATAAGCGTTGAAGCATATCGGAGACAGCGGAGACCCTTGTGGGAGAGCCATCATCAAACTAGTCCACTCCGACAGCCACCGTCCGCACTTGAGGGCACAGCGCCGAGATTGGAAGGCGCTCAGCAGCCACCTGACCAGGTAGGGGTTGACTCCCAAGTCCATGAGAAGCCTTGCCAGCTTGGGCACCGAGACCAGATTGTAGGCGTCCTGCAGGTCTAGACCGACGATGAGGGTGTGCTCTCTTGCCTCGAACGCCTCGAAGGCCGTGTGAACCACTTGGCCGACGTTTAGCCATGTGGCTCTGCCAGGACGGTAGGCACCGAGTGTTGCAGGTAGGTGTTGCTCCAAGTAGGACGACAGCTGACGAGACACCAGGCCCTCAACCAGCTTGCCGCCGATGTTCTGCACCGTGATGATCCTGTAGCCTTGCAGCGTGTGGTGGTCCTTCCCAGGCTTGGGGATGGGCACCAGGAAACTGTCGGTCCAGTGAGCCGGTATCGTGCTTACTTACTCATGAAGTCCTCAGGGGCGCCTCAATGCAAAACACGGGCGCCTGCATGCGAAAGAGGGGCACCTTATTGGCCTCTGAGGCCCTTCGGGGTGCCTCTGAGGTCTATAGTATAGGGGGCGCCCACATGAAAAAGGGGCGCCCATTAAGGCCATAATGGCGCCCCAATACGAAAGAGGGGAGACTGCATGCCAAATGGGGGCGCCTCCGAGGCCCATAGAAAGAGGAGCTCCAGTTGAAGCCCAAAGGGGCGCCTCAATGGGAATTAGAGACGCCTGTGAGGTCTATAGGGGCGCCTCTGATGCCCATGTCGAGAGAGTCGTCAGTCGTTTGTGTAACGTTCCTCAGGGATGGTGCGCCGCTTGCGGCAAGTAAAAACTTAGCTAAATAGCGTGCCCCATTGGTTAAAAAGCGCCCCTCGAGCCAAAGTGGTACCCCTCTGACAACACGCACGTCTTATGTTATCTGTTTTGCTAATAACTAATGCCCCCGCACGCAGAGCGGCGCCCCATCCGTTTATCAATGTGCCCCTTCAGGTGGATGAAGCGCCCCTCTGGCCAATACCTTATTGGTCATATGATATATACCTTATACCTTATATCATATGATACTTGTTTAGTATCCATGACAGGTTGGATGATGATGTAAATAATAAACCAAATTATTACAAATGCATTCAAATATATTCAAAAAGACACACAAAGCTTTCGGTTCATGGAACCTTGATCACTGTGCAAATGAGTATAACAATCGCTGTAACCGTCTAAAAATTCTTTGAAATTAATCAGCCGCGTGTTTTCTTCTTCTGGTCGTCAATGGCAGCAAAATCGGTGGAGACCAGCAGAAGAAGAAAACACTCGGCTGATTAATTTCAAAGAATTTTTAGACGGTTACAGCGATTGTTATACTCATTTGCACAGTGATCAAGGTTCCATGAACCGAAAGCTTTGTGTGTCTTTTTGAATATATTTGAATGCATTTGTAATAATTTGGTTTATTATTTACATCATCATCCATCATATGATACACTACATATGATTGCAAAATATGAAGTGAATGGAAAGAAAACATTTGCTCATGTATGTTCCCCTTTGCACACTGTAGCTCATAAGTATTATCAGTGGGAAAAGGGCTGTTTTACACGATGCAATTAATGATTTCTACAAACGGTTTGTATTAATTGACTTTTGGGGAACGGGTTCAACTGGTTCCGATTCCAACTTAGACCGGGTCCGACTGGTTCCAGAAATGTCCAGCCGGGTCTGGTTCGAGTCTGGTTCCCAAAATTTTCACGTTTTGCCACCTCTAGTTCAAAGCAGGAGTAATTTGTATCATTTCGTGATAACTTGATATCACCTGGTGAGCCACAGACTTCTGCATGTCTCGGTATACAGAGGTATATGGGTGACCTAAGCTCTATTGGTTTTTATATGGGTGACCTAAGCTGTCAGCCTGGGATTAACCCGCGCCGGGCTGGTGCTCCGCGACTTCCGCGCCGGGCGGGGAGGGGGGTGTCTGGTCTAACTCGGCTCCTGGGCCACGTAGCGACACGCAGTAAGCAGCATTCGAAAGAGCGTCAAAAATAATGACGGAAACACTTCGGTCATTTTTTGGGTCAGATCAAAGGTCAGGTCGCCAGAGGTCATCAAAGGTCAAATGTTGGCCATTTCAACAATTTTGGAAATTGCAACGGCTAACTCGGGATCAGTAGAGCTACAGCGCCGCGGAAAAGCGCATTCGATAGCCCTTTTACAGACCTTTCTGATCACTGTTCTCAGATTTGACCTCAGGTCAACGGTTTAGCCTCCAGAGGGCAAAAACTGTAAAATAGCAGTTTTCACGAAAACTGTTTTTCGGCAATAACTTTTGACTCAAGAGTGTCACGACATTACTTTTGGCAGCATCATGTTCCTCTCGTCGAGACGCGTCGAATGAACTATTTGTTGACCTTGAAAGGTCATTTTTAAAATTTGACCTCGGGTCAAGGTCATAACCTGACCGAAAAGGGTCATGTTGCATATCAGTCGATCCGTATCGTCGAGCTGAATACATCTGACGTGTTTTCATCGCTCTAGCACGCCTTTATCAAAAGTTACAGCCAAAAAACTGGTGGTGACCGTTCATGACCTGAGATGACCTCAAGGGCACACAGGTGCATTTTCCAATTCAGTGTATCATGTTTACCTATAAAACGATGTTTGAGAGGGTTCTAAATACCATTCGTCCAAAAAAGGCTCATTTCAATTTTCTCCCATTGACTTATATGTAGGTAATGGAGAGGTCGCAAAATTGACCTGACCATAGGTCACTGATATCAAAATTCCGAGATTAACATTTTATACATACTGTTACTCTTATCAATCGCTGAAAGTTTCAAGGCGATCGTTCCGTCGGTGTAGCTATGACGAGGATTGCAACTTTTTTCTGGGGTGAGGTCTTTTGACGTGACCTGGTGACCTGACCTTGAGAGCTCTGGGTCTGAAATTTGCACATGTGTAAAAAAAGATGCATGAACAGGTGTGCCAAAAACGGTGGCGCGGAGTTTTGAGATATCTGCGAAAAACCGCAGGGGAGGTGTTCACTCCCTCCCCCCCCCCGGCCCGGCGCGGGCGGGGGGGGGGGAATTTTTTATTTTTTTTCGATGAGGGCAAATTTTTGCCACTGGTTTGCTTCTAGAGCACGTGCGGAAAAGATGCAGTATGAAGTGTGTTCTTAACTTAAAAGGGGAGGCGTAAAAACGTCCCTTGCTTCTGCGTGGGGTAAAGTTCTACAGATTTGTTTCTTTAATCTCGCCTTTTTATCAGTTGTTTTTTCTTTTCTTTTTGTCAATTCATCAGTTCGTCTCGTTTCTTTAGAAGAACTACCATATGCGTTGTTTAATAAGGCGTCACTACCCTGGTCCCCAATTCCACTACCCGCCCCCGGTCTCTGGTCCCCAAATTGCTTTCAAAATGTATTTGGTTTCAAAATAATTCCGCGCTTTTGGCGCGCTATTTCAGAAACAAAACTGCAACATAACGTGCCAAAACACGACGGCACAAAAAACAACGTGCTATGGTAAAAAAAAATGCTGCCGTAAACTGAAATAAGACTTATTTCTAGACAGTCACGGGGAGGCGCCCCCATGCCCTTAAAAAGGCGCCCCTGACAGCGTTGCCCCCCCCCCCCAACGAAAACCAAAAAGTTACGCCCCTGCGCAGCAGCACTTTGCACAGTCACTACACACAATTATGACAATTAAAATAGCTTTGATCAATCAAGCAAGTCAGGACCTGGTATGCAGATTCACGAGTTCTCTCAACATCTTCAACTACCAACAATCAAGACTGAGCACCTTGTGATCTCAGTGACTCCGCAGGCCCATCTTCTGTTTTGCATTTTCAGTTTTCAATTGAAATATGAGTTCAATCTGGGAGACACATCTTGCATCATTATGTTTAAACAATCAGTAAGCTACAACTATTGGTTTTTCTTGTGAACTTCATTTCAAAAGTTGATTTGATTTTAAAAGTTGATATAATTTGCATAATGCTACGATCACGGCGCACCAAATCACAGATAACTTGATAATAACTCAGCAAAAGCCATATTCTTCAGCAAACTATGAACGCTATCTATTCCATGCTGTGTTGAAATAATTAACAATCGCCAAAATAAGTCAAAATATGACAACTCAATTAGCAGAAACTTCATAAAACTCTTATTTGTGAGGCAATGCGCAACAGAAATGCGAGGGAATATGGTAGTAATCTGGTAGCAATTGTGAAGGATTTCCCCTGTCGTTGATAAAAAACACAAGGAAAAAATGTTTAACGAGGAGGAAATCCTTCATTAGGAGTTGCAGGGACCATTTGATTGGCCCATTTTATTTAAATATAGGCCGAATGTTTCGATTTCAACCCCATTTATCGTAATGAGACGAATCTAATGGTTTAGTGGTACGTCTTTTGAACACATATAGGGCTTGGATTTCTCGTCAGCCTGCCTGAAACACACCATGATTTGCATGCTTTGCTATCGGTGAAGGAAAATTTTTCCGCCGTGATGACGTCACGGTAAAGGAATTCTGGAGCTCGTGAACGGGGGCTGGTTTTCGGGAAATGAAGGAAGACTTTTGGTCGTTTTTAGGTCAGATCTTGGGTCAGATCATATGCCTTTTTGTACATTGGATCTAGAGCTTAGAATATGCTTTGAACACGAAGCTAGCATATGTATTCAAAATTGTAGTATAAACAATCGCTCATGATCTTTCTTAACATTAGATGACCTAGGATGTAAATAGGGCAACCGATAATATTTTCTAAATAATTGTTCGAATTTTGCCTGCAAAACAAAGTTTGGGAATGCATGGTATTACTTTGACCCGAACGATGTGCCGCTGAATTTTCCCTCTGGGATGATTATGGACAGCTTGCGAAATTAACTTTAACCTAAGCTACCGACAAACAGAAGAAAAATCTGATGCAATCATTCCTCAATCCTCTCACCTTATTCAACCGTTGAAACGTTAAAGGTATTTGTTCAGTCCGAGTCGCTATGTCGACCGTTTAACATTGCCGTGCTAGGGGGGGGGGGGCGTTTTTACGCCCACCTCCCCCAGGTTTTTCGCGAATACCTATCTCAAAAACGGCGACGCGTAGCGCCGCTGTTTTAGATACACCTGCTCCGACATCTTTTTCGCACATGTTATGAAAATTTCAGACCCCGACTGAGCGATCACTTTGAAACTTTCAGTACTTGCTTAGGGTAACCGTATGTATAAAATGGGTAGCTCGGATTTTTTTATATCTGTGACCTAAGGTCAGGTCAATTTTGCGACTGCTCCATTATCCGTCAATGGGAGAAAATTGAAATGCGCCTCTTTTGGACGAATGTCGATCTACACCCTCTCAAACATCGGTTCATAGGAAAACATGACACACTGAATCGGAAAATTGCACCTGTGACCTCTTTGTGTGCCCCTGAGGTCATCTCAGATCATGAAGGGTATTCAGCAGTTTTTGACAACTTTTGACAGAGACGTGCTCGAGCGGTGAAAACACTAAACCGTTGATCTGAGGTCGAATTTGAGGACATGCTGGCGAAAGAGCGTTAAAAGAGCTATCGAATGCGCTTTTCCTCGGCGCTGTAGCTCTATTGGTTCCCGGAATCCCGAGTTAGCCGTCGGTTGTTGGAAATCGTTGAAATCGACAAAATTTGACTTTTGCTGACCTCTGGTGACCTGACCTTTGCCCTCACCTTAAAAATGTTTCCTCCTTATTTTTGACACTCTTTCGATTGCCGCTTATCGCGTGTCGCTACGTGGCCCAGGAGCCGAGTTAGACGGAGGGCTCCCGTTAGCAACCATTTGAACATTTACGAAGTATTTTTGGTGCCTTCGTAACATGTTACGAAGCTGTCAGAGGAGGTTGCCACCTACTACGAATACCCGGCAAAACCCTTACTGGTTGACCTGACCTGACCTGACCCGACCTGATCTAAATGCATGAAGACATCATCCATGATCATAACTAACATGATATTCGTGATCAGCACCCCGAAAAACCATAGCCACCCTTTACGACGTTCTAACAGCCAACGTCCCGATTTTCCCGACTTTTGGGTCCATGACCTGACCTGGAAGGTCAGCCGATGACCTAGGACCTTAACCCTCGCCGGCACAGGGGGGTTGATGCAACCCCCCTAAGGTTTTTCGCGAATAACTCGCGTAAAAAGCGGCCGATCGCGATGAAACTTTCAGTACCCTCGCATTGATCAATTTTACACCTACCCTGAAAATTTCATCACCCTGACCCCAATGACCTTTGCCCTGTAACCTCTTTTCCGTGACCATGTTTGGCCGAAATCGCGATTCGGCGTATGTCGGCTCGCATTAGCCGCGTGTTTGCAAGCTTTTCGTGGTTTCGAACGTTCAAACATGTGATTTGATGTTGCTCCCATACATAAGGGTGGGTGTCAAGGTCACCTGAAGGTCAGGTCAGGTCATTGACCTTTGGTGACCTCGGGTGACCTCGGTTCACTTTTTCGAGTTTTTTCATGTTCTAGGCTAGTTTTTTAGCTGAATTCGAATTTAGCAGCCATTTGAACATTTACGAAGTAGTTTTGGTGCCTTCGTAACATGTTACGAAGCTCTCAGAGGCGGTTGACACGTAATACGAATACCCGTCACAACCCCTACCGGTTGACCTGACCTGACCTGACCCGACCTGGTCTAAATGCTTAAAACATCATCTCTGATCAAAACTAACACTATATTCGTGATCAGGACCCCGGAAAACCACATAGCAGCCACACTTTACGACTTTCTAACAGGTCCCGATTTTCCCGGATTTCGGGTCATTGACCTGACCTGGAAGGTCACCCGATGACCTAGGACCTTAAAATTGGGTATCATCGGCTTCCTCTCGTGACGGGGAACACGCTCGTTCTTTCCGTGAAGCTCTAGCTTGATCAGGGGCCAAACGCGAGGGGGGGTCGTGCCGCCGAAGGACGCAATGGCCTGTGCCGGCGAGGGTTAAAATTGGGTATCATCGGCTTCCTCTCGTCACGGGCAACACGCTTGCTTTTTTCCGCGAAGCTCTAGCTCGATCAGGAGCGAAACGGCAAGGGAGGTCCAACGCCCCCCCCCCCCCTCCTATACGTTCGCGGCTGGAAAAACACCAATACAGGGGATGGTTAAAGGCCGGCATCGGGTCTTCAGAATCCAGTGCGGGGCCCTCAGAGGCTAATATGGGCCTTTACAGGCCAGCATGGGGCCTCAGAGGTCAGTGTGGGACATTCAAAGACCGGCATTGTCCAGCAGGGTAGCGCACTACAAGGCCAAGGATGTATTACAAGTAGATTAAGGTCAATAAAAGCCGTATTTAGATCAAGAGGACGCGCCAAGAGTAAGCTGACCATGCCTCCTAAAAAGAGGCAGCGAGCATCACCTACCTATTCGATTTCTGGTTCAAGGAGCAATCATAGTAAGCTTAACTCTGCACATTTGCAGTCTTCTTAAAATTTTAAATGTATGTAGACTAGAGATGTCAATCGGATACCAACTTTTTGGTACCTATACCGATACCAAACCGATACCAACTTGGTATTTGGTATTTTGATCCTAATGTTGTTGGTATTTTGTTGGTATTACGAATCCGGCTAATGTATAAGAGGATACGAATTCGGTAAAAAGTTGGTATTTCCCTCATGTTCCCAAGTTGGTTTGGTTTCGGTATTTTTCATGGTTTTGGTTGACATTTGGTTTGGTATCGGTATCCTGATTTTCCGTTATTGACATCACTAATGTAGACAATAGGCATACCTTTAAGGTGAAATACACACGAAATACCATATCACACACGACAAACGTTAAACTACAAATGGCACAGTTGGTTGACTGTGAAAGTGACATAGGCCTTAAAGGGACTGTCCCACCTTTGCATTAGTTCTGAGTTGAGATAGCCAAGTTGGCGGCCAGGTTCAGAAACCACTATAATCCTGGTCGCAATATCCTCAGTTTCGTGGTGTTAAAGAAATTCGTTCCCTTCATTTGAAAAGTGGGCCTTCGCTAAGGCTCTATCTCTTAACTATTAACGGCCATTTGATGACGTCATCACTCAGCCGTTTCACGCGTTCGACCTGTTTTACGAATAAGTTGAAATCGGCGCCGGGGAAATCTTGTTACTTGTTATTGTATGAGCCGCGTCATATTTGAGAGCAAATACCTATATTTGCTGCCAAATTTCCTCCACATTGACATGAAGTAAATCCTTCATTACGTCACGGATCCGATCTAAATGACGTCACGATGAAATATAAAAGTCGCAATATCTCAAAAAGTATACAATGAAAACGCGTAAAAACTTGCAGAATTCGTCACAATATCATGAGTAACATTTCCGAATCCTAAATGGTACTTTTTTGAAGGTGGGATAGTCCCTTTAACCCGCCCCCCCCCAGTCGCAGGTGAAAATGGTTGCACCCCAACACAAGTGACTGGATCTGCCCTTGGGCAGGGGAGCGGCGAAAAATTTTGCCCACCCAGTGAAAAATCCTTAGAGGAGGCCCTGGGTTCCCCCCCCCCCCCCCCACCAGCACTCGACGGAAAGTTCATGCCACCAACACGGCGCGGGTTAATTGTTATGTTAGCTATCTCCTGTTGCTGTTGTAGCTGTGGAGTCAGCTCCTGTTGTAAGCTGTGGAATCGTGGACCTGATCTCGAAGGAACTGGGCCTAGCATTGCCATATAGCAAACGTAAAAATGTGTAATAGGTTGTGCAAAAAATAGCATCTCTTTTATGAAATATTTTCGAAACCCTCAACATCATCCCCATTAGTGCCGAGCTCCCAACGACGACCATAAAAACGTCCCCATCCCGTCAGCGTGGGTTTATCATAAGGATGCTAAGATTTAAGTTCCAATCCGAAGCTGAAATGATGGAAAGAAAATTTACATTTTACATACGAAACAGGCTGACACAACTAAATATTTCCTCTTTCACTCCCTCTCACTGATTTAACCATTACACTCTTTCTTATTTTACCCTCTCTGGTTTTCCTTTTCTGTCTCTTTTTTCTCCTCCCGTCCTTATCCCTTCCCTCTAGTCTTTCTTAGCTCTCTCTCTCTCTCTCTCTCTCTCTCTCTCTCTCTCTCTCTCTCTCTCTCTCTCTCTCTCTCTCTCTCTCTCTCTCTCTCTCTCTCTCTCTCTCTCTCTCTCTCTCTTTCTCTTTCTCTTTCTCTTTCTCTCTCCCTTTCTCTCTCTTTCTCTTTCTCTTTCTCTCTCTTTCTCTCTCTTTCTCTTTCTCTTTCTCTTTCTCTTTCTCTCTCTTTCTCTCTTTCTCTCTCTTTCTCTCTCTCTCTCTCTCTCTCTCTCTCTCTCTTTCTCTCTCTCTCTTTCTCTCTCTCTCTTTCTCTCTCTCTTTCTCTCTCTTTCTCTCTCTTTCTCTCTCTTTCTCTCTCTTTCTCTACTCTTTCTACTCTCTCTACTCTTTCTACTCACTCTACTCTTTCTACTCTCTCTGCTCTCTACTCTCTCTACTCTCTCTACTCTCTCTCTCTCTACTCTTTCTCTCCTCCCGTCCTTATCCCTTCCCTCCAGTCTTTCTTAGCTGTCTCTCTCTCTCTCTCTCTCTCTCTCTCTCTCTCTCTCTCTCTCTCTCTCTCTCTCTCTCTCTCTCTCTCTCTACTCTCTCTCTCTACCTCTCTCTCTCTCTACTCTCTACTCTCTCTTCCTCTCTACTCTCTCTCTCTCTCTCTCTCTCTCTCTCTCTCTCTCTCTCTCTCTCTCTTTCCTCACAATATTCTCGAGTGCCACAGCGTTGTACAGGTGATTCATAGCCGTGTGACCGAAAATAAATTAAAACTGCAGGAAATGCTTTCATGTTACATGCGATTGCCAAGTACCATATTAAACAGCCAAATCTGAGGCTTTGGTTCCATATTAAACAGCCAAATCTGAGGCTTTGATCCATGTATAGCATCAGTCACATACACTTTTCCTTTGACTCTCACACTCCTTTTAGACAAGATGTTCAAAATTGCCACCTCGGCGACGGATGCACTCCAGCACCAGAGCCTAAAGTTGCGATGGCGCGGACGCACCACATTCTTAAGGAAATGGAACCAAAGCAGCTTCCAATGGCATCCTTCAGCCGCAGAATATCCTGGGGACTCTCCTCATCGACCTCGGACTTTGCATAGCCACAGAGGAAGAATTCTACGACGTTGAGCTCCGGCGAGTGTGGCGCCCACCGGACCTCAGCGCTCTTTGAAATCAACTTTCCGGAGTTCGCTTACCAACTTGTTCTTGTGCAGGGTTTGGTGTTTCAAACAACGAACAGTTCGCGAACGTTCATGAACTGTTCGCGAACACGGTAAAGAGGGGTAGATAAGACCCCTCCTTAGCCATTTCACTCCTAATTGAGATAAAACCTTGCGGAAAAAACCAGCGTGTGCGTCTTTACGAACCACAGCGATTGGTATCCGATTTCAAGGTCTTACACCAACCGGTGACCCCTGAAGTCAGGTCAAATGTCATGAAGTAAGGGTTTGGTTTTTGGTAAATAACTTCACCAAAAATGGTAGCAGAGCCGCGATTGTGGCACCATCGTGATCTTCGTTGCCAGGCGCGTCGACTGATATACTTTTTGTTTTGATTAGGCCTTTTTAGGATGTTGACCTCAGGTCAAGGTCAGGTCAAAGCCACTCGGGTCACGAAGCTGCATGGAGTATGTCATGCTGCACATCATTCGATGTTGCAGTTCTTTCTGAGTCAATTGATGGCTCAACCGATTCGCTACCTCAATTTGATCGGAAGTTATTAGCGAAAAGCTCCTACTGCACCAAACAACCTTAGTGGCGTCTTATATGACGTCATGCAAGGTCTTAAATGCACAATTTAAGCCTCAGCGTTGCAAGAATAATTATAAATCACGATTCACGTACTTGAGATATCACTGGTGCATTTTTCACATGTAAAACATGCCTGCAGTCATGTCTGCACCGTATGATAACAATTGCTCGAAAGATATCAGAAAGGATGACTTGTTCATGAACATTCATGAACGTTCACGAACTGTTCGTGAACAGAGAATCGTTGGTGAACATGTGACTTTGAATGCCAAAATTGTCATTCGAAACGGGACTGAAACCATCGAAAGACGTTGAACCAATTTTTGTCAGGGGGCTCAGATCGCGTTATGTCGCCAAATGGCAGTGGTATGTCCTGTCCCTGAAAGTGCCGTTTCTGTCTCGAGATTTGACGGGGGTCATCTCTCAGTTGTGCTAATTTTCAGCTGCCCTTCTCACTGATGTGTTTGGTGTCATTGTCCTTTACATAATGCTTGCGAGCCATTTTATTGTTGTAGCCTATCGGTACTTGGCAGTGTTTTGCTGGTCACATAAGCAATGAGACTGAGCAGCGCCATCACACGAGACTGGACATGGGACGAGACTTTACTGCTACTTCGCACTTTGCTCGCTTCGCTCGCTTGATAATAAATTTATTTTATTTACCGGTAAAACCTGTACCGAATACCTGTACCTGCGCCTATACCTGATCCTAATCGAAAACCTGGTATTCTTGATATCTTGAATATATATAGATTGACAATTGTTGATAAGCGTTTAGGAAGGCCTTTAAATTAAATATTCATTTGCTTTAAATTAAGAATAAAGTTAAAATAAAGTTATCATTTTTCAATTTTAACTTTATTCTTAATTTAAAGCAAATGAATATTTAATTTAAAGGCCTTCCTAAACGCTTATCAACAATTCTTGATATCCACAGAGTTGAATTCCCGAGCTGGCTCTCATCGTTTTCACTCAGTTTGGCAAGCGAAGAAAATGAGCTTAGAGCGCGTGCTCTCTGCTCGGCGCCGGCCTCGGCCAGCCTGGGGCAGAGATGCACGCGCTGACGCCGCACCCGTGGTCCGATTGCGCCCATCTTTTGATACGATGGTCCGCCCCACCCAAAGTTTGTAGTCACCAAATTTCACGTCGATACGCGGCGCCGTGCCGGCGCAAGAAGACACATGAGGCTGACAGACGCAGAGACAACTTGAAATTTATTAAAGGTCCCACATAAAGGTTTATAACTACTTTCATAATAATCGTTCCAATCCTTGCAAAGATATGTGACTTGTGAGCGAAGCCATTTAAACACTCCTGATTTGGCATTTGAGAGAGATCCACGCGTCGGGACGGTTACCCGGATACATCAAAACAGTCATTCAGTTTTTAAAATGATAGGGCTATCTGATGCTCCAGACCTCTGGGCTCTGATGAATCGGCCAAGCGGTTGCCAAAATAACCGCAGGTTGTTTGAAAAGACAAACACTATTCGTTAGAATTGTGTTTTTCTATTGAAAAACAACCGGAGCGGTCGTTCTCCGGGCTATGTTTTGCAAGTCTGGCCGCGAATCAGTACAACTTGGTCGCAGCCTAGACGAATCGCTCAATCTACGTAAAAAGTTCAGGGTATGGGCTCTCGGGGGCGATCTACCTGATGGCATTAGTCGCTACTCGCTTAAAATCTCGTGGCACGTGGCACGTGCGATTCCATTTTTTCCATAGTAAGTCAATGGGGTTTTGGGGCACTTTTTGCGCGATCGCGAATAGCGGGGAAAACGAGCCAAGGAAGAGGTGGTTTTCTTCCCAGCATTTTATGGGAAACACGTTCCGGTACACGCCAGTGTGCGCCGTATACCCCTCAGAAGTTCGTAACGTGTCTTTGCTCGAGGTCAAAGTTGAACTTTTTTCGCTCCCCATGTTAAGTCAATGGGCGCTTTTGCAGAGACATTTTCATTCGTTCATTGTACAAAATTATATGATACGATTTTGTCCAAACTTTCAACACTTATTCAGAATAGGCCGTAGTACATGCCGTTATGCTTCGTTAAGCTGTCAGAATTCGTTTGTTCTTTTTAAGCTCGTTTAAAGATGAAAAATTTTAACATGCAAAGTCGATGGGAGCGTCTTTGATGCTTAATAGCTTTTTACGTGAAAGACATATTTAAGTGAAAAGTTGATAGGTTATACAACTTTTGATGCTCTTTCCAGTGATATATAGCACATTATTGCACGTTGTGCCGTTTTTCGAGAAATTTAGTAAAAAAGCACGACATTACCGAGATTTGAGCTCACACCTATATATGGCCTAGGCGACAGTATACGAACAGGTGACAGGGATACCTCCCATAGAAGGATGCGATTAAATGCTAAATATTAGCGGCCGGCCGCCGTGGGGACGCTTTTGTACGACTTCTATCTCCGCAACCAGTGGACCGATACACTTGCGGTTTTGTGTGTGGGGTAGCTTATACCCTTCTTACAAGTATTTTACTATGGACGATGCATGCGGGTGACCCCTACTGCACGTGACACGTGTAAAACGGAGAGGTGTCACTTTTGTTGTAATGACAGTACGACGGCAATTCCTGACGAGATTCTGCTGAAACTACACAAGGATGTAGGCACCTGCCGGACCATGCCTTTCCATGTGCTACGGTTGGGGTGCAGCTGCACGTGCGCACGTGCAGGGTGACGCTTCCAGATCTCGAGAACGGCCGGGCCGATTGTGCTTAGATTTGGCACACCGCTAGAGACCGCGCAGTAGGGTGCCCTGCACAAGTCAGTTGGGCTCCGCATCCTTGGGCATGATCCTTGGCCTGGATGTAGGCACCCGCAGCGCAATGCATTTCCATGTGTCACGGTTGGGGTGCAGCTGCACGTGCACACGTGTAGGGTGACGCTTCCAGATCTCGAGAACGGCCGGGCCGATTGTGACCAAAGTTGGCAAACCGCCAGGGATCGGCGAGTAGGGTGCAGTGCACAAATCAGATGGGTCCCAGTTTGCACGTGCGCACGTGCAGGCTGACGCTTCCAGATCTCAAGAACGGCTGGGCCGACTGTGCTCAAATTTGGCATACCGCTAGAGACTGGCTAGTAGGGTGCCGTGCACAAGTCAGTTAGTATGTATTTTCATATGCCACGGTTGGGGTGCAGCTGCACGTGCGCACGTCCAGGGGTCGCTTCCAGATCTTGAAATTGACTGGGCCGATTGAACTCAAATTTGGTACATCGCTAGAAACCGGCGAATGGGACGCCGTGCACAAGTCGATTGGGACCCACGTTGCACGTGCGCACATGCAGTGTGACGCTTCCGGATCTCGAAAATGGCCTTGCCGATTGCACTCAAATTTGGCACACCGCTAGAGTAACCGCAGGTTGTTTGAAAAGACAAACACTATTCGTTAGAATTGTGTTTTTCTATTGAAAAACAACCGGAGTAACCGCAGGTTGTTTGAAAAGACAAACACTATTCGTTAGAATTGTGTTTTTCTATTGAAAAACACCGGAGCGGTCGTTGTCCGGGCTATGTTTTGCAAGTCTGGCCGCGAATTGGGGCAACTTGAGCGGGGCCTAAACGAATCGCTCAATCTTCGTAAAAAGTTCAGGGTATGGGCTCCCGGAGGCGATCTACCTGATGGCACCGGTCGCTACTCGCTAAGAAGTCTTTTGCGCGTGGCACGTGCGATTCCATTTTCCCCATGTTAAGTGAACGGGGTTTTGGACACTTTTTGCGCGATCGCTAATAGCGGGGGAAACGAGCCAAGAAGGAGGTGGTTTTCTTCCCAGCATTTTATGGCAAACACGTTTGGGTACACGCCCGTGTGCGCTGTATACCCGCCAGAATCTCGTGGCACGTGGCACGTGCGATTCCATTTTCCCCATGTTAAGTGAACGGGGTTTTGGACACTTTTTGCGCGATCGCCAATGGCGGGAAAACGAGCCAAGGAAGAGGTGGTTTTCTTCCCAGCATTTTATGGCAAACACGTTTGGGTACACGCCAGTGTGCGCTGTATACCCCTCAGAATCTCGGAACGTGTCTTTGCACGAGATCAAAGTTGGAATTTTGCTATGTCCCATGTTAAGTCAATGGACGGCGATGCCGAGACTTTGCAGAGACATTTTCATTCGTTCATTGTACAAAATTTTAGAGATAGAATTTGCCCAAACTCTTATAGCTTGTAAAGGAAAGAGCGTAGTACATGCTGGTATGCTTCGTTAAGCTGGCAGAAATCGTTTTTTCTAATATAACCGCAGGTTGTTTGAAAAGACAAACACTATTCGTTAGAATTGTGTTTTTCTATTGAAAAACAACCGGAGCGGTCCTTCTCCGGGCTATGTTTTGCAAGTCTGGCAGCGAATTGGGGCAACTTGAGCGGGGCCTAGACGAAACGCTCAATTTCCGTAAAAAGTTCAGGGTATGGGCTCCCGCAGGCGATCTACCTGATGGCATCGGTCGCTACTCGCTTAAAACCTCGTGGCACGTGGCACGTGCGATTCCATTTTCCCCATGTTAAGTCAACGGGGTTTTGGACACTTTTTGCGCGATCGCCAATGGCGGGAAAACGAGCCAAGGAAGAGGTGGTTTTCTTCCCAGCATTTTATGGCAAACACGATTGGGTACACGCTAGTGTGCGCCGTATACCCCTCAGAACTTCGTAACGTGTCTTTGCACGAGGTCAAAGTTGAACTTTTTTCGCTCCCCATGTTAAGTCAATGGGCGTTTTGCAGAGGCTTTTTCATTCGCTCATTGTACAAAATTATATGATACGATTTTGTTTAAACTTTCAGGACTTGTTGAGAAAAGACCATAGAATATGTTGTTATGCTTCGTTAAGCTGTCAGAATTCGTTTGTTCTTTTTAAGCTCGTTTAAAATTGAAAACAGAGACTTTTTCATTCGCTCATTGTACAAAATTATATGATACGATTTTGTTTAAACTTTCAGGACTTGTTGAGAAAAGACCATAGAACATGTTGTTATGCTTCTTTAAGCTGTGCAAATTCGTTTGTTGTCTTTAGGCTTCTTTAAAAATGAAAAATTTTAACATGGAAAGTCAATGGGAGCGTCTTTGGTGCTTAATAACTTTGTACCTTGAAGACATATTCAAGTGAAAAGTTGATATTTTATACAACTTTTGATGCTCTTTCCAATGATATATACAACTTTATTGCACGTGGTGCCGTTTTTGAGAAATATAGTAAAAAAGCACGACATTACCGAGATTTGAGCTCAGACCTATATCGTTACGGTGTCAGGCGGACACGAGGACAGGTGGCGCCGCCGCCGCCCGCATAGCGGCGGGAATGTGAACTAACCTGTTTACCATCTATGGTATGGTACCATCGGGGGACCGGCCGCCGTCGGCACCATTTCGGGACTTTGCATCGCAATAAAAGGCTTATTTACAATTGAAAATGGACTAGCGAGAGTCGTTATGGAATCAGAATTTGATGCTGTACAAAACTAGGCGCCTATTTTCATTGTGATGGCATCACAGACTACACCGCTAACCCCAATAAAGCAGATTTATGTCGCGTCATCGATGATTACATATAATGTTTCTTTGATATATATGTAGTCGGGTCTTTCAGCTGCGTTCCTCCCCTCCCTCGCCGCGCTGGCGGGTCGGCCATCCGCGCCCTGCCGCCCGCCGGCTGCTGGCCGGTCAGCTGGCCGGTCAGCTGGTCGCCCGCGGCTGTCGGTGCAGTGCGGGATGCCTACTTGCGGGGGGCCGTCGTGGCGGCGGCCCGGGTGGACTGGGCGAGCAGTGAGTTGGGGAGCGCTGCGCTGTCGGTGCTCTAGTTTGCATTGCGTTCGCATGATACGGCTTGAGCCAATACAGAGTGAACTGATTGAGCTGAGCAAGTCTTTATATACATTGAAAAGTAAAGCACTTTTTACTGCATCTACGGTGAGATGCTAGATAAAATTTATGGTCTACCTAATGGTACCCATTACTTAACAATTAAGTGAATCATTTCGTCGCTAAACTCTCGTAAATTCGTATGTCCGCCTCACTATGGAGTTTGGACCGTAACGTATGGTCTTTGCTCAGACAGTATACGAACAGGTGACGGGGATACCTCCCATAGAAGGATGCGACACGATTTTACTGCTAAATAGCGGCCGGCCGCCGTGGGGACGTTTTTGTACGACTTATATCTCGGCAACCACTGGGCTGATACACGTGCGGTTTTTTGTGTTGGGTAGCTTTTTTCCTTCTTTCACATAGTGTGCTACTCTCGATGCATATGGGTGACCCCTAACGCACGTTCCACGTGCAAAGCCAAGAGGTGCCTGTTTTGTAATAAGTGCAATAGCTCGCGGTAATTACTGGGCCGATTGCGCTAAAACTTGGCATGGAGGTAGACACATTCCAGGCGATGCATTTCCACGTGTCTTGGTAGGGGTGCAACTGCACGTGCGCACGGGCAGGGTGACGCTTCCAGATGTCGAGAACGGCTGGGCCGATTGTGATCAAACTTGGCACACCGCTAGAGGCTGGTAAGTAGGGTGCCGTGCACAAGTCAGATGGGACCCGCTATGCACGTGCGCACGTGCAGGCTGACGCTTCCAGATCTCAAGAACGGCTGGGCCGACTCTGCTGAAATTTGGCATACCGCTAGAGACTGGTTAGTAGGGTGCCGTACACAAGTCAGTTAGTATGTATTTTCATGTGCCACGGTTGGGGTGCAGTTGCACCAGTGCAGCGCACGTGTAGGGGTCGCTTCCAGATCTTGAAATTGACGGGGCTGATTGAGCTCCAATTTGGTACACCGCTAGAAACCGGCGAATAGAGTGCCGTGCACAAGTCAATTGGGGCCTAGGCTGCACGTGCGCACGTGCAGGGTGTCGCTTCCAGATCTCGAAAACGGCCGGGTCGATTGCACTCAAATTTGGCACACCGCTATAGACCGACGAATAGGGTGCCGTGCACGTCAGTCCGTAGCACACCGACTGCGGTCTGCACGTGCAAGGCTCATCCTCTCGTTTGGTGGCGGGCGTTTTTGCTGCGTTTACAAAGGTGCTTGCTCAAACAACCTGCGGTCCCGCGATGCGGAGTAACCGCAGGTTGTTTGAAAAGACAAACACTATTCGTTAGAATTGTGTTTTTCTATTGAAAAACAACCGGAGCGGTCCTTCTCCGGGCTATGTTTTGCAAGTCTGGCCGCGAATTGGGGCAACTTGACCGGGGCCTAAACGTGCATTGCGATTTTCGTAAAAAGTTCAGTGTATGGGCTCCCGGAGGCGATCTACCTGATGGCACCGGTCGCTACTCGCTTAAAACCTCGTGGCACGTGGCACGTGCGATTCCATTTTTCCCATAGTAAGTCAATGGGGGTTTGGGACACTTTTTGCGCAATCGCGAATAGCGGGAAAACGAGCCAAGGAAGGGGTGGTTTTCATCCCAGCATTTTATGGCAAACACGTTTGGGTACACGCTAGTGTGCGCCGTATACCCCTCAGAACTTCGTAACGTGTCTTTGCACGAGGTCAAAGTTGAACTTTTTTCGCTCCCCATGTGAAGTCAATGGGCGTTTTTGCAGAGACTTTTTCATTCGCTCATTGTACAAAATTATATGATACGATTTTGTTTAAACTTTCAGGACTTGTTGAGAAAAGACCATAGAACATGTTGTTATGCTTCTTTAAGCTGTGCAAATTCGTTTGTTCTTTTTAGGCTCGTTTAAAAATGAAAAATTTTAACATGGAAAGTGAATGGGAGCGTCTTTGCTGCTTAATAACTTTTTACAGTTGAGATATATTTAAGTGAAAAGTTGATAGGTTATACAACTTTTGATGCTCTTTCCAATGATATATACAACTTTATTGCACGTGGTGCCGTTTTTGAGAAATATAGTAAAAAAGCACGACATTACCGAGATTTGAGCTCAGACCTATATCGTTACGGTGTCAGGCGGACACGAGGACAGGTGGCGCCGCCGCCGCCCGCATAGCGGCGGGAATGTGAACTAACCTGTTTACCAGAGGGGTGTTCACGGGCACCGCACACTGCTGCGTGCGCTGTGTGCGGTGCGTCCAGCAGGCGTGGGGGTAGGGGATGGGTAGGCGGTTCTGACGTCACGGCTGCGTGCGGTGGACGGTCCGCTGTGGCCAGTCCCGACCGGCCACAACGATCGCTGTGTGCGGTGACGGAAGGCTGACGTAGGGACGCAGTGGGCGGAGCTTGGAGGCTATGTGCGGTCCGACCGCACACAGGGCCCGTGAACAGCCCTCTGATCTATGGTATGGTACCATCGGGGGACCGGCCGCCGTCGGCACCATTTCGGGACTTTGCATCGCAATAAAAGGCTTATTTACAATTGAAAATGGACTAGCGAGAGTCGTTATGGAATCAGAATTTGATGCTCTACAAAACTAGGCTATTTTCATTGTGATGGCATCACAGACTACACCGCTAAACCCAATAAAGCAGATTTATGTCGCGTCATCGATGATTACATATAATGTTTCTTTGATATATATGTAGTCGGGTCTTTCAGCTGCGTCCCTCCCCTCCCTCGCCGCGCCGGCGGGTCGGCCATCCGCGGCTTGCCGCCCGCCGGCTGCTGGCCGGTCAGCTGGCCGGTCAGCTGGTCGCCCGCGGCTGTCGGTGCAGTGCGGGATGCCTACTTGCGGGGGGCCGTCGTGGCGGCGGCCCGGGTGGACTGGGCGAGCAGTGAGTTGGGGAGCGCTGCGCTGTCGGTGCTCTAGTTTGTATTGCGTTCGCATGATACGGCTTGAGCCAATACAGAGTGAACTGATTGAGCTGAGCAAGTCTTTATATACATTGAAAAGTAAAGCACTTTTTACTGCATCTACGGTGAGATGCTAGATAAAATTTATGGTCTAATGGTACCCATTACTTAACAATTAAGTGAATCATTTCGTCGCTAAACTCTCGTAAATTCGTATGTCCGCCTCACTATGGAGTTTGGACCGTAACGTATGGCCTTTGCTCAGACAGTATACGAACAGGTGACGGGGATACCTCCCATAGAAGGATGCGACACGATTTTACTGCTAAATAGCGGCCGGCCGCCGTGGGGACGTTTTTGTACGACTTATATCTCGGCAACCACTGGGCTGATACACGTGCGGTTTTTTGTGTGGGGTAGCTTTTTCCCTTCTTTCACATAGTGTGCTACTCTCGATGCATATGGGTGACCCCTAACGCACGTTCCACGTGCAAAGCCAAGAGGTGCCTGTTTTGTAATAAGCGCAATAGCTCGCGGTAATTACTGGGCCGATTGCGCTAAAACTTGGCATGGAGGTAGACACTTTCCAGGCGATGCATTTCCATGTGTCTTGGTAGGGTTGCAACTGCACGTGCGCACGTGCAGTGTGACGCTTCCAGATCTCGAGAACGGCTGGACCGATTGTGTTCAAATTTGGCATAACGCTTGATACCGATCAGTAGGTTGCAGTCATTTAGTATGTATTTCCATGTGCCACGATTGGGGTGCAACTGCACGTGCGCACGTGCAGGGTGACGCTTCCAGATCTCGAGAACGGCCGGGCCGATTGAGTTCAAATTTGGTACACCGCTAGAGACCGATTAGTAGGGTGCCGACTGCCGTGCGCAAGTCAGTTTGGACCCATCTTGCACGTGCGCACGTGCAGGGTGACGCTTCCAGATCTCAAGAACGGCTGGACCGATTGCACTCAAATTCGGCAAACATCTAGAGATCGATCAGTAGGGTGCCGTGCACAAGTCAGTTAGTATGTATTTCCATGTGTCACGGTTGAGATGCAACTGCACGTGCGCACGTGGAGGGGTCGTTTCAAGATCTTGAAAACGGCTGGGCCGATTGAGCTCGAATTTGGTACACCGCTAGAGACCGGCGAATAGGGTCCCATGCACAATGCAATTGGACACAGCTTGCACGTGCGCACGTGCAGGGTGACGCTTCCAGATCTCGAAAATGGCCGAGCCGATTACACTCAAATTTGGCACACCGCTATAGATCAGCGAGTAGGGTGCCGTGCACGTCAGTTTGTAGCACACCGACTCCGGTCTACACGTGCAAGGCTCATCCTCTCGTTTGGCGGCGGGCGTTTTTGCTGCGTAACCGCAGGTTGTTTGAAAAGACAAACACTATTCGTATGAATTGTGTTTTTCTATTGAAAAACAACCGGAGCGGTCCTTCTCCGGGCTATGTTTTGCAAGTCTGGCCGCGAATTGGGGCAACTTGACCGGGGCCTAAACGTGCATTGCGATTTTCGTAAAAATTTCAGGGTATGGGCTCCCGCAGGCGATCTACCTGATGGCACCGGTCGCTACTCGCTTAAAACCTCGTGGCACGTGGCACGTGCGATTCCATTTTCCCCATGTTAAGTCAACGGGGGTTTGGACACTTTTTGCGCGATCGGGAATAGCGGAAAAAATCGCCGATCAAGGTATGGTTTGCTGCATACCATTATATGGCCGACACATTCAGGTACACGCCCATGTGCGCCGTCTGCCCGTAAGAAGTCGATATTTTTTGTAGTACGACTTTGAAGTTCGAGTTTTTTTGCTCCCCATGTTAAGTCTATGGAAGTTTTTGCAGAGACATTTTCATTCGTTCATTGTACAAAATTATATGATACGATTTTGTTTAAACTTCCAGGACTTGTTGAGAAAAGACCATAAAACATGTTGTTATGCTTCTTTAAGCTGTGCAAATTCGTTTGTTCTTTTTAAGCTCGTTTGAAAATGAAAAATTTTAACATGGAAAGTCAATGGGAGCATCTTTGTTGCTTAATAACTTTTTACAGTTGAGATATATTTAAGTAAAAAGTTGATAGGTTATACAACTTTTGATGCTCTTTCCAATGATATATAGAACGTTATTGCACGTTGTGCCGTTTTTGAGGAATTTGGTAAAAAAGCACGACTCTATCGAGATTTGAGCTCAGACCTATATATGGTCTTGGCTCAGACAGTATACGAACAGGTGACGGGGATACCTCTCATTGAAGGATGCGATTTAATGCTAAAAATTAGCAGCCGGCCGCCGTGGGGACGTTTTTGCAGGAGTTATATCTCCGGAACCACTGGACTGATTCACTTGCGGTTTTTTGTGTGGGGTAGGGTATACCCTTCTTACAAGCAGTTTACTATGCACGATGCATGCGGGTGACCCCTACTGCACGTGACACGTGTAATACGGAGAGGTGTCAGTTTTGTAATAAGTGCAATAACTCGGTAATTACTGGGCCGATCGCGCTGGAACTTGGCATGGAGGTAGTCACCTACCAGGCGATCCATTTTCATGTGCCACGGTAGGGGTGCCGCTGCACGTGCGCACGTGCAGGGTGACGCTTCCAGATCTCGTGACCGGCCGGGCCGATTGAGTTCAAATTTGGTACACCGCTAGAGACCGGTTAGTAGGGTGCCGTGCGGAGGTCAGTAAGGACCAATCTTGCACGTGCGCACGTGCAGGGTGACGCTTCCAGATCTCAGGAACGGCCGGGCCGATTGCATTCAAATTTGGCACAGTTTTAGACACCGATCAGTAGGGTGCCGTGCACAAGTCAGTTAGTATGTATTTTCCTGTGCCACGGTTGGGGTGCAGCTGCACGTGCGCACTTGTGGGGGTCGCTTCAAGATCTTGGAAACGGCTGGGCCGATTCAGATTAAATTCGGTACACCGCTAGAGACCGGCGTATAGAGTGCCGTGCATAAGTCAATTGGGACCTAGGTAGCACGTGCGCACGTGCAGGGTGTCGCTTCCAGATCTCGGAAACGGCCGGGTCGATTGCACTCAAATTTGGCACACCGCTAGAGACCGGTTAGTTGAGTGCAGTGCACGTCAGTTCGTAGCACACCCACTCCGATCTGCACGTGCAAGGCTCATCCTCTCGTAACCGCAGGTTGTTTGAAAAGACAAACACTATTCGTTAGAATTGTGTTTTTCTATTGAAAAACAACCGGAGCGGTCCTTCTCCGGGCTATGTTTTGCATGTCTGGCCGCGAATTGGGGCAACTTGGGTCAGGCCTAAACTTGTGGCTCGATTTTCTTAAAAATTTCAGTGTATGGGCTCCCGCAGGCGATCTACCTGTTGGCACCGGTCGCTACTCGCTTAAAACCTCGTGGCACGTGGCACGTGCGATTCCATTTTCCCCATGTTAAGTCAACGGGGTTTTGGACACTTTTTGCGCGATCGGGAATAGCGGAAAAACGAGCCAAGGAAGAGGTGGTTTTCTTCCCAGCATTTTATGGCAAACACGTTTGGGTACACGCTGGTGTGCGCCGTATACCCCTCAGAACTTCGTAACGTGTCTTTGCACGAGGTCAAAGTTGAATTTTTTTCGCTCCCCATGTTAAGTCAATGGGCGTTTTTGCAGAGACTTTTTCATTCGCTCATTGTACAAAATTATATGATACGATTTTGTTTAAACTTTCAGGACTTGTTGAGAAAAGACCATAGAACATGTTGTTATGCTTCTTTTAGCTGTGCAAATTCGTTTGTTGTCTTTAGGCTTCTTTAAAAATGAAAAATTTTAACATGGAAAGTCAATGGGAGCGTCTTTGGTGCTTAATAACTTTGTACCTTGAAGACATATTCAAGTGAAAAGTTGATATTTTATACAACTTTTGATGCTCTTTCCAATGATATATACAACTTTATTGCACGTGGTGCCGTTTTTGAGAAATATAGTAAAAAAGCACGACATTACCGAGATTTGAGCTCAGACCTATATCGTTACGGTGTCAGGCGGACACGAGGACAGGTGGCGCCGCCGCCGCCCGCATAGCGGCGGGAATGTGAACTAACCTGTTTACCATCTATGGTATGGTACCATCGGGGGACCGGCCGCCGTCGGCACCATTTCGGGACTTTGCATCGCAATAAAAGGCTTATTTACAATTGAAAATGGACTAGCGAGAGTCGTTATGGAATCAGAATTTGATGCTGTACAAAACTAGGCGCCTATTTTCATTGTGATGGCATCACAGACTACACCGCTAACCCCAATAAAGCAGATTTATGTCGCGTCATCGATGATTACATATAATGTTTCTTTGATATATATGTAGTCGGGTCTTTCAGCTGCGTTCCTCCCCTCCCTCGCCGCGCCGGCGGGTCGGCCATCCGCGCCCTGCCGCCCGCCGGCTGCTGGCCGGTCAGCTGGCCGGTCAGCTGGTCGCCCGCGGCTGTCGGTGCAGTGCGGGATGCCTACTTGCGGGGGGCCGTCGTGGCGGCGGCCCGGGTGGACTGGGCGAGCAGTGAGTTGGGGAGCGCTGCGCTGTCGGTGCTCTAGTTTGCATTGCGTTCGCATGATACGGCTTGAGCCAATACAGAGTGAACTGATTGAGCTGAGCAAGTCTTTATATACATTGAAAAGTAAAGCACTTTTTACTGCATCTACGGTGAGATGCTAGATAAAATTTATGGTCTACCTAATGGTACCCATTACTTAACAATTAAGTGAATCATTTCGTCGCTAAACTCTCGTAAATTCGTATGTCCGCCTCACTATGGAGTTTGGACCGTAACGTATGGTCTTTGCTCAGACAGTATACGAACAGGTGACGGGGATACCTCCCATAGAAGGATGCGACACGATTTTACTGCTAAATAGCGGCCGGCCGCCGTGGGGACGTTTTTGTACGACTTATATCTCGGCAACCACTGGGCTGATACACGTGCGGTTTTTTGTGTTGGGTAGCTTTTTTCCTTCTTTCACATAGTGTGCTACTCTCGATGCATATGGGTGACCCCTAACGCACGTTCCACGTGCAAAGCCAAGAGGTGCCTGTTTTGTAATAAGTGCAATAGCTCGCGGTAATTACTGGGCCGATTGCGCTAAAACTTGGCATGGAGGTAGACACATTCCAGGCGATGCATTTCCACGTGTCTTGGTAGGGGTGCAACTGCACGTGCGCACGGGCAGGGTGACGCTTCCAGATGTCGAGAACGGCTGGGCCGATTGTGATCAAACTTGGCACACCGCTAGAGGCTGGTAAGTAGGGTGCCGTGCACAAGTCAGATGGGACCCGCTATGCACGTGCGCACGTGCAGGCTGACGCTTCCAGATCTCAAGAACGGCTGGGCCGACTCTGCTGAAATTTGGCATACCGCTAGAGACTGGTTAGTAGGGTGCCGTGCACAAGTCAGTTAGTATGTATTTTCATGTGCCACGGTTGGGGTGCAGTTGCACCAGCGCACGTGTAGGGGTCGCTTCCAGATCTTGAAATTGACGGGGCTGATTGAGCTCCAATTTGGTACACCGCTAGAAACCGGCGAATAGAGTGCCGTGCACAAGTCAATTGGGGCCTAGGCTGCACGTGCGCACGTGCAGGGTGTCGCTTCCAGATCTCGAAAACGGCCGGGTCGATTGCACTCAAATTTGGCACACCGCTATAGACCGACGAATAGGGTGCCGTGCACGTCAGTCCGTAGCACACCGACTGCGGTCTGCACGTGCAAGGCTCATCCTCTCGTTTGGTGGCGGGCGTTTTTGCTGCGTTTACAAAGGTGCTTGCTCAAACAACCTGCGGTCCCGCGATGCGGAGCCCGGCATCGCAGATGCCGGTAACCGCAGGTTGTTTGAAAAGACAAACACTATTCGTTAGAATTGTGTTTTTCTATTGAAAAACAACCGGAGCGGTCCTTCTCCGGGCTATGTTTTGCATGTCTGGCCGCGAATTGGGGCAACTTGGGTCAGGCCTAAACTTGTGGCTCGATTTTCTTAAAAATTTCAGTGTATGGGCTCTCGGGGGCGATCTACCTGATGGCACCGGTCGCTACTCGCTTAAAACCTCGTGGCACGTGGCACGTGCGATTCCATTTTCCCCATGTTAAGTCAATGGGGTTTTGAACACTTTTTGCGCGATCGCGAATAGCGGGAAAACGAGCCAAGAAGGAGGTGGTTTTCTTCCCAGCATTTTATGGCAAACACGTTCAGGTACACGCTAGTGTGCTCCGTATACCCCTCAGAACTTCGTAACGTGTCTTTGCACGAGGTCAAAGTTGAACTTTTTTCGCTCCCCATGTTAAGTCAATGGGCGTTTTTGCAGAGACTTTTTCATTCGCTCATTGTACAAAATTATATGATACGATTTTGTTTAAACTTTCAGGACTTGTTGAGAAAAGACCATAGAACATGTTGTTATGCTTCTTTAAGCTGTGCAAATTCGTTTGTTGTCTTTAGGCTTCTTTAAAAATGAAAAATTTTAACATGGAAAGTCAATGGGAGCGTCTTTGGTGCTTAATAACTTTGTACCTTGAAGACATATTCAAGTGAAAAGTTGATATTTTATACAACTTTTGATGCTCTTTCCAATGATATATACAACTTTATTGCACGTGGTGCCGTTTTTGAGAAATATAGTAAAAAAGCACGACATTACCGAGATTTGAGCTCAGACCTATATCGTTACGGTGTCAGGCGGACACGAGGACAGGTGGCGCCGCCGCCGCCCGCATAGCGGCGGGAATGTGAACTAACCTGTTTACCATCTATGGTATGGTACCATCGGGGGACCGGCCGCCGTCGGCACCATTTCGGGACTTTGCATCGCAATAAAAGGCTTATTTACAATTGAAAATGGACTAGCGAGAGTCGTTATGGAATCAGAATTTGATGCTGTACAAAACTAGGCGCCTATTTTCATTGTGATGGCATCACAGACTACACCGCTAACCCCAATAAAGCAGATTTATGTCGCGTCATCGATGATTACATATAATGTTTCTTTGATATATATGTAGTCGGGTCTTTCAGCTGCGTTCCTCCCCTCCCTCGCCGCGCTGGCGGGTCGGCCATCCGCGCCCTGCCGCCCGCCGGCTGCTGGCCGGTCAGCTGGCCGGTCAGCTGGTCGCCCGCGGCTGTCGGTGCAGTGCGGGATGCCTACTTGCGGGGGGCCGTCGTGGCGGCGGCCCGGGTGGACTGGGCGAGCAGTGAGTTGGGGAGCGCTGCGCTGTCGGTGCTCTAGTTTGCATTGCGTTCGCATGATACGGCTTGAGCCAATACAGAGTGAACTGATTGAGCTGAGCAAGTCTTTATATACATTGAAAAGTAAAGCACTTTTTACTGCATCTACGGTGAGATGCTAGATAAAATTTATGGTCTACCTAATGGTACCCATTACTTAACAATTAAGTGAATCATTTCGTCGCTAAACTCTCGTAAATTCGTATGTCCGCCTCACTATGGAGTTTGGACCGTAACGTATGGTCTTTGCTCAGACAGTATACGAACAGGTGACGGGGATACCTCCCATAGAAGGATGCGACACGATTTTACTGCTAAATAGCGGCCGGCCGCCGTGGGGACGTTTTTGTACGACTTATATCTCGGCAACCACTGGGCTGATACACGTGCGGTTTTTTGTGTTGGGTAGCTTTTTTCCTTCTTTCACATAGTGTGCTACTCTCGATGCATATGGGTGACCCCTAACGCACGTTCCACGTGCAAAGCCAAGAGGTGCCTGTTTTGTAATAAGTGCAATAGCTCGCGGTAATTACTGGGCCGATTGCGCTAAAACTTGGCATGGAGGTAGACACATTCCAGGCGATGCATTTCCACGTGTCTTGGTAGGGGTGCAACTGCACGTGCGCACGGGCAGGGTGACGCTTCCAGATGTCGAGAACGGCTGGGCCGATTGTGATCAAACTTGGCACACCGCTAGAGGCTGGTAAGTAGGGTGCCGTGCACAAGTCAGATGGGACCCGCTATGCACGTGCGCACGTGCAGGCTGACGCTTCCAGATCTCAAGAACGGCTGGGCCGACTCTGCTGAAATTTGGCATACCGCTAGAGACTGGTTAGTAGGGTGCCGTACACAAGTCAGTTAGTATGTATTTTCATGTGCCACGGTTGGGGTGCAGTTGCACCAGTGCAGCGCACGTGTAGGGGTCGCTTCCAGATCTTGAAATTGACGGGGCTGATTGAGCTCCAATTTGGTACACCGCTAGAAACCGGCGAATAGAGTGCCGTGCACAAGTCAATTGGGGCCTAGGCTGCACGTGCGCACGTGCAGGGTGTCGCTTCCAGATCTCGAAAACGGCCGGGTCGATTGCACTCAAATTTGGCACACCGCTATAGACCGACGAATAGGGTGCCGTGCACGTCAGTCCGTAGCACACCGACTGCGGTCTGCACGTGCAAGGCTCATCCTCTCGTTTGGTGGCGGGCGTTTTTGCTGCGTTTACAAAGGTGCTTGCTCAAACAACCTGCGGTCCCGCGATGCGGAGTAACCGCAGGTTGTTTGAAAAGACAAACACTATTCGTTAGAATTGTGTTTTTCTATTGAAAAACAACCGGAGCGGTCCTTCTCCGGGCTATGTTTTGCAAGTCTGGCCGCGAATCGAGACAAGTTGAGCCTCTCCTAAACGAATCCCTCAATCTTCGTAAAAATTTCAGGGTATGTATTGAAAAACAACCGGAGCGGTCCTTCTCCGGGCTATGTTTTGCAAGTCTGGCCGCGAATCGAGACAAGTTGAGCCTCTCCTAAACGAATCCCTCAATCTTCGTAAAAATTTCAGGGTATGGGCTCCCGCAGGCGATCTACCTGATGGCACCGGTCGCTACTCGCTTAAAACCTCGTGGCACGTGGCACGTGCGATTCCATTTTCCCCATGTTAAGTCAACGGGGTTTTGGACACTTTTTGCGCGATCGCGAATGGCGGGAAAACGAGCCAAGGAAGAGGTGGTTTTCTTCCCAGCATTTTATGGCAAACACGTTTGGGTACACGCTAGTGTGCGCCGTATACCCCTCAGAACTTCGTAACGTGTCTTTGCACGAGGTCAAAGTTGAACTTTTTTCGCTCCCCATGTTAAGTCAATGGGCGTTTTTGCAAAGACTTTTTCATTCGCTCATTGTACAAAATTATATGATACGATTTTGTTTAAACTTCCAGGACTTGTTGTGAAAAGACCATAGAACATGTTGTTATGCTTCTTTAAGCTGTGCAAATTCGTTTGTTCTTTTTAGGCTCGTTTAAAAATGAAAAATTTTAACATGGAAAGTCAATGGGAGCGTCTTTGCTGCTTAATAACTTTTTACAGTTGAGATATATTTAAGTGAAAAGTTGATAGGTTATACAACTTTTGATGCTCTTTCCAATGATATATAGAGCGTTATTGCACGTTGTGCCGTTTTTTGAGAAATTTAGTAAAAAAGCACGACATTACCGAGATTTGAGCTCACACCTATATATGGTCTTGCTCAGACAGTATACGAACAGGTGACGGGGATACCTCCCATTGAAGGATGCGATTTAATGCTAAATATTAGCGACCGGCCTCCGTGGGGACGTTTTTGTACGACTTATATCTCCGCAAGCAGGGGACCGATACACTTGCGGTTTTGTGTGTGGGGTAGCGTATACCCTTCTTAGAAGTATTTACTATGGATGATGCATGCCGGTGACCCCTACTGCACGTGACACGTGTAAAACGGAGAGGTGTCACTTTTGTTGTAATGACAATAACACGGTAATTACTTGGCTGATTGCACTGAAACTACACAAGGATGTAGGCACCCGTCGGACCATGCCTTTTCATGTGCTACGGTTGGGGTGCAACTGCACGTGCGCACGTGCAGGGTGACGCTTCGAGATCTCGAGAACGGCCGGGCCGATTGAGTTCAAATTTGATACACCGCTAGAGACCAGTTAGTAGGGTGCCGTGCGCAAGTCAGTTAGGACCCATCTTGCACGTGCGCACGTGCAGGGTGACGCTTCCAGATCTCAAGAACGGCTGGACCGATTGCACTCAAATTTGGCACACCTCTAGAGACTGGTTAGTAGGGTGCTGTGCACAAGTCAGTTAGTATGTATATTCATGTGTCACGGTTGGGGTGCAACTGCACGTGCGCACGTGTAGGGGTCGCTTCCAGATCTTGAAAACGGCTGGGCCGATTGAGCTCAAATTCCGTACACCACTAGAGACCGGCAACTAGGGTGCCGTGCACAAGTCAGTTGGGACCCAGCTTGCACGTGCTCCTGTGAAGGGTGCCGCTTCAAGATCTCGAAAACGACCGGGCCGATTGCACTCAAATTTTACACACCTCTAGAGTGGTTAGTAGATTGTCCTGTTCGTCAGTTCGTAGCGCACCCACTCCGGTCTGCACGTGCCAGGCTCATCCTTTCGTTTGGCGGCGGGTAACCGCAGGTTGTTTCTTCATTAGACAAACACTATTCGTTAGAATTGTGTTTTCTATTGAAAAAAACAACCGGAGCAGTCCTTCACCGGGCTATGTTTTGCATGGTTGGCCGCAATCGAAATGTGTCTGTGATTGCTGTAGAAGACTAGACCAGGAAAAAATCGGTGAGTGCTACCAAAACACAATAACCTCCTCCCGATTGGGGCGGGGGCGCTTGTAGCCACACCTATTAGTTTTTTTGCGTTTGTTAAGAAAATTACTACGCGCATTGTTATAAAGCTTTGTATGATAGATCAATTTCAGCGGCATGGTTGGACCTCTATGTAGGCACACACCTGACACCGGCGACAACGGCTGCGCCGATTGCGCTTAAATCTTCATTCATGCGGCTACATACGGAAGAGGGGGCACTGCGGCGCAACATGCTTTCAGGCGTTTGACACTTCTGCGTCATCTAGCGAGTAAAACGGAATGTTTGGATTGAAAATGCCAGACGCATTTACCACACTCGATAATCGTCCTCAAAAGCTTCAGTTTCGTGCGAGTCATCAGTTCTAAAGAGATAGTGGTTATCCCGGATCCCTCATTACTCCGCCATTCATTTAGGCGGTTATATACAATAGAGCCAGCATTGCGGCACAGCATACATTCAGGCGTTTGACGCTTCTGCCATCTAGCGAGTAAAAAGGAATGTGAGGTGTTTTCGGCTGATATAGATCCGTTGAATCATCAATATTAAACTCGATATTCGGCACAAGTCACTGACTCTGATTCGAATGGTGACGTCGACGGCGACCGTGACGTCACCATTGCGTCAATATTGATTAACCCTCGCCCGCACATGCCATTTTCCCATCCTGGAACGCACATTGGGGGGGTTGCCAACCCCCCCCCCCGCGCCATTTCGTTCCTGTTGGAGATAGAGCTTAGCGGTAAAGACCAAAAAGATTCTTTGGGAAGAGACAAATCCAATGGTACCCAGTTTTACCTTCTCAGGTCAGTCATTGGCCTTCCAGGTCAGGTCAAACTAAAAAATGTTGCTGTTTTGGGTCTCCGTTGGATACCAAGTGCGCTGCTTATTATATACCGATGACGATGCCGTTTTCTGGTGCCAAGCCAGCTAGAACCTCTTTCCCACACTACCCGACCAGGTTTTTGCTGCTGAGGTCATTTCAGGTCAAGTTAGGTCAAGGTCAGTTATATGTGTTTGTATGTCTGTGTGTCTGTGTGTATACTGATGTGTGCACCGAATGTTTATGTGTCCATATTACATGAAATCATGATCTGAGAAGCTTTTACCAAAAATGCAGTCAAAAAACTTCACAAAAAGTAAATTCCGCTTGCCTAAAACGCAATTATCTTAGATGACCTAGGTTGACCTTGACCCTGACCTTGACATATGTACATCGTCGAACAACATGTTCCATGATAGGTGGGAGATAAGACTGGCAAAAAAGGCCGAAATCAAGGTGTCAAAAGCTCACAAGGCCCATAGCCAACGCAAGATGTTGGGAATTGGCCATTTGGGTCATGACATGACCTGAAAAAACAAGGCCATATCTCCAAAACCAAAAACCACAGAAACTTGAAATTTTCAGTGGACATCAAGAAAGGATAGAGGAGCAGCTATACGAAAAATCAGCCTTCTAGCTCAAACAATGTTGAGTGCAGAGCAGAAAGACTACCTGGGGGGGTGGCACCCCCCCCCCCCCATGTGCGGTCATCTAGCGAGTAAAACGGAGTTACGGAGTGTTTGACTAAAATGCCAGACGCATTAACCACACTCGGTAATCGTCCTCAAAAGCTTCAGTTTCGTGCGAGTCATTAGTTCTAAAGAGATAATGGTTTTCCCGTATCCCTCATTACTCCGCCATTGATTTAGGCGGTTATATACAATAGAGCCGGCATTGCGGCACAGCATACATTCAGGCGTTTGTCGCTTCTGCCATCTAGCGAGTAAAAAGGAATGTAAGGTGTTTTCGGCTGATATACAGATCCGTTGAAGCATCAATATTAAACTTGATATTCGGCACAAGTCAATGACTCTGATTCGAATGGTGACGTCGACGGCGACCGTGACGTCACCATTGCGTCAATATTGATAAACCCTCGCCAGCAGAGGGGCAGCACCCGCCTCTTCCCATAGGGTTTTTCGTGATAGCTTGGGACACGCCGGCGACAAAGTGCTGAAACTTGGAAAACCTGATCTATGATTCAAGCCGGATCTTATGACACCGACCGCATTTTCTGGTTAGGTAAGGTCACTGACCTAATGTGCCACGATTGGGGTGCAACTGCACGTGCCCACGTACAGGGTGACGCTTCCAGATCTCGAGAACGGCCGGGCCTATTGTGCTCAGAGTTGGCACACTACTAGAGACCGCGTAGTAGGGTGCCTTGCACAGGTCAGCTAGGCCCCAGGCTGCACGTGCGCACGTGCAGGGTGACGCTTCCAGATCTCAGGAACGGCTGGGCCGATTGCATTCAAATTCGGCAAACCTTTAGAGACCGGTTAGTAGGGTGCTGTGCACAGGTCAGTTAGTATGTACATTGTACATATATTCATGTGTCACGGTTGGGGTGCAACTGCACGTGCGCACGTGTAGGGGTCGCTTCCAGATCTTGGAAACGGCTGGGCCGATTGAGTTTAAATTCGGTACACCGCTAGAGACCGGCAACTAGGGTGCCGCGCACAAGTCAGTTTGGACCCAGCTTGCACGTGCGCACGTGAAGGGTGCCGCTTCCAGATCTCGAAAACGGCCGGGCCGATTGCACTCAAATTTGGCACACCGCTAGAGACCGGTTAGTAGAGTGCCGTGCACGTTAGCTCGTAACACACCCACACCGGTCTGCACGTGCAAGGCTCATCCTCTCGTTTGTAACCGCAGGTTGTTTGAAAAGACAAACACTATTCGTTAGAATTGTGTTTTTCTATTGAAAAACAACCGGAGCGGTCGTTCTCCGGGCTATGTTTTGCAAGTCTGGCAGCGAATCGAGACATTTTGGGTGGGGCCTAAACGTGCATTGCGATTTTCGTAAAAAGTTCAGCGTATGGGCTCTCGGGGGCGATCTACCTGATGGCACCGGTCGCTACTCGCTTAAAACCTCGTGGCACGTGGCACGTGCGATTCCATTTTCCCCATGTTAAGTCAACGGGGTTTTGGACACTTTTTGCGCGATCGCGAATAGCGGGAAAAATCGCAGGTCAAGGTATGGTTTGCTGCACACCATTTTATGGCCGACACGTTCAGGTACACGCCCCTGTGCGTCGTATACCCGTAAGAAGTCGATACTTTTTGTAGTACGACTTTGAAGTTGAACTTTTTTCGCTCCCCATGTTAAGTCAATGGGCGTTTTTGCAGAGGCATTTTCATTCGCTCATTGTACAAAATTATATGATACGATTTTGTTTAAACTTTCAGGACTTGTTGAGAAAAGACCATAGAATATGTTGTTATGCTTCGTTAAGCTGTCAGAATTCGTTTGTTCTTTTTGAGCTCGTTTAAAGAAGAAATTTTTTAACATGCAAAGTCAATGGGAGCGTCTTTGCTGCTTTATAACTTTTTACGTTAAAGATATGTTTAAGTCAAAAGTTGATATTTTATACAACTTTTGATGCTCTTTCCAATGATATATACAACTTTATTGCACGTGGTGCCGTTTTTGAGAAATATAGCAAAAAAGCACGACATTACCGAGATTTGAGCTCAGACCTATATCGTTACGGTGTCAGGCGGACACGAGGACAGGTGGCGCCGCCGCCGCCCGCATAGCGGCGGGAATGTGAACTAACCTGTTTACCATCTATGGTATGGTACCATCGGGGGACCGGCCGCCGTCGGCACCATTTCGGGACTTTGCATCGCAATAAAAGGCTTATTTACAATTGAAAATGGACTAGCGAGAGTCGTTATGGAATCAGAATTTGATGCTCTACAAAACTAGGCTATTTTCATTGTGATGGCATCACAGACTACACCGCTAACCCCAATAAAGCAGATTTATGTCGCGTCATCGATGATTACATATAATGTTTCTTTGATATATATGTAGTCGGGTCTTTCAGCTGCGTCCCTCCCCTCCCTCGCCGCGCCGGCGGGTCGGCCATCCGCGGCTTGCCGCCCGCCGGCTGCTGGCCGGTCAGCTGGCCGGTCAGCTGGTCGCCCGCGGCTGTCGGTGCAGTGCGGGATGCCTACTTGCGGGGGGCCGTCGTGGCGGCGGCCCGGGTGGACTGGGCGAGCAGTGAGTTGGGGAGCGCTGCGCTGTCGGTGCTCTAGTTTGTATTGCGTTCGCATGATACGGCTTGAGCCAATACAGAGTGAACTGATTGAGCTGAGCAAGTCTTTATATACATTGAAAAGTAAAGCACTTTTTACTGCATCTACGGTGAGATGCTAGATAAAATTTATGGTCTACCTAATGGTACCCATTACTTAACAATTAAGTGAATCATTTCGTCGCTAAACTCTCGTAAATTCGTACGTCCGCCTCACCTATGGAGTTTGGACCGTAACGTATGGCCTTTGCTCAGACAGTATACGAACAGGTGACGGGGATACCTCCCATAGAAGGATGCGACACGATTTTACTGCTTAATAGCGGCCGGCCGCCGTGGGGACGTTTTTGTACGACTTATATCTCGGCAACCACTGGGCTGATACACGTGCGGTTTATGGTGTGGGGTAGCTTTTTCCCTTCTTTCACATAGTGTGCTACTCTCGATGCATATGGGTGACCCCTAACGCACGTTCCACGTGCAAAGCCAAGAGGTGCCTGTTTTGTAATAAGCGCAATAGCTCGCGGTAATTACTGGGCCGATTGCGCTAAAACTTGGCATGGAGGTAGACACTTTCCAGGCGATGCATTTCCATGTGTCTTGGTAGGGGTGCAACTGCACGTGCGCACGTGCAGGGTGACGCTTCCAGATCTCGAGAACGGCTGGACCGATTGTGTTCAAATTTGGCATAACGCTTGATACCGATCAGTAGGTTGCAGTCATTTAGTATGTATTTCCATGTGCCACGATTGGGGTGCAACTGCACGTGCGCACGTGCAGGGTGACGCTCCAGATCTCGAGAACGGCCGGGCCAATTGTGCTCAGATTTGGCACACCGCTAGAGATCGCGTAGTAGGGTGTCTTGCACAGGTCTGCTGGGCCCCAGGTTGCACGTGCGCACGTGCAGGGTGACGCTTCCAGATCTCAGGAACGGCTGGGCCGATTGCATTCAAATTCGGCACACCTTAACCGCAGGTTGTTTGAAAAGACAAACACTATTCGTTAGAATTGTGTTTTTCTATTGAAAAACAACCGGAGCGGTCGTTCTCCGGGCTATGTTTTGCAAGTCTGGCAGCGAATCGAGACATCTTGATTGGGGCCTAGACGAAATGTACAATCTTCGTAAAAAGTTCAGTGTATGGGCTCCCGGAGGCGATCTACCTGATGGCACCGGTCGCTACTCGCTTAAAACCTCGTGGCACGTGGCACGTGCGATTCCATTTTCCCCATGTTAAGTCAATGGGGGTTTGGACACTTTTTGCGCGATCGCGAATGGCGGAAAAACGAGCCAAGAAAGGGGTGGTTTTCTTCCCAGCATTTTATGGCAAACACGTTCCGGTACACGCCAGTGTGCGCTGTATACCCCTCAGAATCTCGGAACGTGTCTTTGCACGAGGTCAAAGTTGGAATTTTGCTGTGTCCCATGTTAAGTCAATGGACGGCGATGTCGAGACTTTGCAGAGACATTTTCATTCGATCTTTGTACAAAATTTTAGAGATAGATTTCGCCCAAACTCTTATATCTTGTAGAGAAAGGAGCATAGTACATGTTGGTATGCTTCGTTAAGCTGGCAGAAATCGTTTTTTTCTAATAAAGTTCGTTTGAAAATGAAAATTTTTAACATGGAAAGTCAATGGGTGCGTCTTTATTCCTCTATAACTTTTATCGTTAGTAATATACATAGGTGAAAAGTTAATATAATATACAACTTTTGATGCTCTTTCCACTGATGTATAGAACGTCACTGCACGGTGTGCCGTTTTCAAGAAAAGTTGTAAAAAAGCAGGGCTCGACTGTGACTTGAACCCAACCACATTAGAATATACGAACAGGTGAAGGGGACACCTCCCATGTGCGGACGCGACACTGATTATTGCTGAATATTAGCAGTCGGCCGTTGTGGGGCGCCTTTGCAAAGGTTATATCTCCACAACCGCTTGACCGCTTCACTCGCGGTCTTTTGTGTGGGACAGCTCCTCCCTTTCTTACACGTATTGTGCTATTCTCGATGCGTATGGGTGACCCCTAATGCACGTGCCACGTGCAAAACGAAGAGGTGTCAGTTCGTTAACAAGTCTAATAACTCTGTAGTTAGTTTGCCGATTGCGCTGATACTTGGTATGGTTGTAGGCACCTGCCGCGCAATGCATTTCCATGTGTCACGGTTGGGGTGCCGCTGCACGTGCGCACGGGCAGGGTGACGCTTCCAGATCTCGAGAACGGCTGGGCCGATTGTGATCAAAGTTGGCACACCGTTAGGGATCGGCGAGTAGGGTGCCGTGCACAAATCAGATGGGACTCATTTTGCACGTGCGCACGTGCAGGACGACGCTTCCAGATCTCGAGAACGGCCGGGCCGACTGTGCTCAAATTTGGCATACCACTAGAGACTGGTTAGTAGGGTGCCGTGCACAAGTCCGTAAGTATGTATTTTCATGTGCCGCGGTTGGGGTGCAGCTGCACGTGCGCACGTGTAGGGGTCGTTTCCCGATCTTGGAAACGGCTGGGCCGATTCAGATTAAATTTGGTACATCGCTAGAAACTGGCGAATAGAGTGCCGTGCACAAGTCAATTGGGGCCCAGGCTGCACGTGCGCACGTGCAGGGTGTCGCTTCCAGATCTCGAAAACGGCCGGGTCGATTGCACTCAAATTTGGCACACCGCTATAGACCGGCGAATAGGATGCCGTGCACGTCAGTTCGTAGCACACCGACTCCGGTCTGCACGTGCAAGGCTCATCCTCTCGTTTGGCGGCGGGCGTTTTTGCTGCGTTTACAAAGGTGCTTGCTCAAACAACCTGCGGTCCCGCGATGCGGAGCCCAGCATCGCAGATGCTGGTAACCGCAGGTTGTTTGAAAAGACAAACACTATTCGTTAGAATTGTGTTTTTCTATTGAAAAACAACCGGAGCGGTCGTTCTCCGGGCTATGTTTTGCAAGTCTGGCCGCGAATTGGGGCAACTTGAGCGGGGCCTAGACGAATCGCTCAATCTTCGTAAAAAGTTCAGTGTATGGGCTCCCGGAGGCGATCTACCTTATGGCACCGGTCGCTACTCGCTTAAAACCTCGTGGCACGTGGCACGTGCGATTCCATTTTCCCCATGTTAAGTCAACGGGGTTTTGGACACTTTTTGCGCGATCGGGAATAGCGGAAAAAATCGCGGATCAAGGTATGGCTTGCTGCCCACCATTTTATGGCCCACACATTCAGGTACACGCCCGTGTGCGCCGTATACCCGTCAGAATTCGTTTACTTGAGTTGCACGAGTTTGAAGTTGAAGTTTTTTTGCTCCCCATGTTAAGTCAATGGGCGTTTTTGCAGAGACATTTTCATTTGTTCATTGTACAAAACTATATGATACGATTTTGCTTAAACTGTCAGGACCTGTTGAGAAACGACCATAGAACATGTTGTTATGCTTCGTTAAGATGTCAGAATTCGTTTGGTCTTTTTAAGCTCGTTTAAAAATGAAAATTTTTAACATGGAAAGTCAATGGGAGCGTCTTTGGTGCTTAATAACTTTGTACGTTGAAGATATATTTAAGTGAAAAGTTGATAGGATATACAACTTTTGATGCTCTTTCCAATGATATATAGAGCGTTATTGCACGTTGTGCCGTTTTTGAGAAATTTAGTAAAAAAGCACGACATTACCGAGATTTGAGCTCACACCTATATATGGTCTTGGCTCAGGCAGTATACGAACAGGTGACGGGGATACCTCCCATTGAAGGATGCGATTTAATGCTAAATATTAGCGGCCGGCTTCCGCGGGGACGTTTTTGTACGACTTATATCTCCGCAACCAGGGGACCGATACACTTGCGGTTTTTTGTGTGGGGTAACGTATACCCTTCTTTCAAGTATTGTACTATGCACGATGCTTGCGGGTGACCCCTACTGCACGTGACACGTGTAAAACGGAGAGGTGTCACATTTGTTGTAATGACAGTAACACAGCAATGGCAGGGCTCATTGCGCTGAAACTTCACAAGGATGTAGGCACACACCGAACCATGCGTTTCCATGTGCTACGGTTGGGGTGCAACTGCACGTGCGCACGTGCAGGGTGACGCTTCCAGATCTCGAGAATGGCCGGGCCGATTGAGCTCAAATTTGGTACACCGCTAGAGACCGATTAGTAGGGTGCCGTGCACAAGTCAGATGGGATCCAGTTTGCACGTGCGCACGTGCAGGCTGACGCTTCCATATCTCAAGAACGGCTGGACCGACTGTGCTCAAATTTGGCATGCCACTAGAGACTGGGTAGTAGGGTGCCGTGAACAAGTCAGTCAGTATGTATTTTCATGTGCCACGGATGGGGTGCAGCTGCACGTGCGCACGTGTAGGGGTCGCTTCCAGATCTTGAAATCGGCTGGGCCTATTAAGCTCAAATTTGGTACACCGCTTGAGACCGGCGAATAGAGTGCCGTGAACAAGTCAATTGGGACCCAGGTTGCACGTGCGCACGTGCAGGGTGTCGCTTCCAGATCTCGAAAACGGCCGGGTCGATTGCACTCAAATTTAGCACACCGCTAAAGGCCGGCGAATAGGGTGCCGTGCACGTCAGTCCGTAGCACACCGACTCCGGTCTGCACGTGCAAGGCTCATCCTCTCGTTTGGCGGCGGGCTAACCGCAGGTTGTTTGAAAAGACAAACACTATTCGTTAGAATTGTGTTTTTCTATTGAAAAACAACCGGAGCGGTCCTTCTCCGTGCTATGTTTTGAAAGTCTGGCAGCGAATCGAGACATTTTGGGTGGGGCCTAGAGTTTTGCGTTAAGGATCGTAAAAATTTCAGGGTATAGACTTTTGCAGGTGATCTACCTGATGGTAACGGTCGCTACTTGCAACAAAAATCATTGCGCGTGCCACGTGCGATTCCATTTTCCCCATGTTAAGTCAACGGGGTTTTGGACACTTTTTGCGCGATCGCCAATGGCGGGAAAACGAGCCAAGGAAGAGGTGATTTTCTTCCATGCATTTTATGGCAAACACGTTCTGGTACACGCCAGTGTGGGCCGTATACCCGTCAGAATTCGTTAACTTGAGTTGCACGAGTTTGAAGTTGAACTTTTTTCGCTCCCTATGTTAAGTCAATGGGCGTTTTTGCAGAGGCATTTTCATTCGCTCATTGTACAAAATTATATGATACGATTTTGTTTAAACTTTCAGGACTTGTTGAGAAAAGACCATAGAACATGTTGTTATGCTTCGTTAAGCTGTCAGAATTCGTTTGTTCTTTCTGAGCTCGTTTAAAGAATAATTTTTTTAACATGCAAAGTCAATGGGAGCGTCTTTGGTGCTTAATAACTTTGTACCTTGAAGACATATGTAAGTGAAAAGTTGATAGGTTATACAACTTTTGATGCTCTTTCCAATGATATATACAACGTTATTGCACGTGCTGCCGTTTTTGAGAAATTTCGTAAAAAAGCACGACATTACCGAGATTTGAGCTCAGACCTATATCGTCGGTGCCAGGCGGACACGAGGACAGGTGGCGCCGCCGCCGCCAGCATAGCGGCGGGAATGTGAACTAATCTGTTTACCATCTATGGTATGGGGGACCATCGGGGGACCTGCCGCCGTCGGCACCATTTCGGGCTTAGTTTTGACTTTGCATCGCAATAAAAGGCTTATTTACAATTGAAAATGGACTAGCGAGAGTCGTTATGGAATCAGAATTTGATGCTCTACAAAACTAGGCTATTTTCATTGTATGTATGTATGTATCTATTGACGATCAAGAGCAATCCACAATCGGCGTGGCGATTACACTCCGATGTGATGGCATGTGATGGCTTGTGATGGCATCACAGACTACACCGCTATCCCCAATAAAGCAGATTTATGTCGCGTCATCGATGATTACATGTAATGTTTCTTTGGTATATATGTTTGTAGTCGGGTCTTTCAGCTGCCTCCCTCTCCTCCCTCGCCGCGCCGGCGGGTCGGCCATCCGCGGCTTGCCGCCCGCCGGCTGCTGGCCGGTCAGCTGGTCGCCCGCGGCTGTCGGTGCAGTGCGGGATGCCTACTTGCGGGGGGCCGTCGTGGCGGCGGCCCGGGTGGACTGGGCGAGCAGTGAGTTGGGGAGCGCTGCGCTGTCTGGTGCTCTAGTTTGTATTGCGCTCGCATGATACGGCTTGAGCCAATACAGAGTGAACTGATTGAGCTGAGCAAGTCTTTATATACATTGAAAAGTAAAGCACTTTTTACTGCATCTACGGTGAGATGCTAGAGAAAATTTATGGCCTACCTAATGGTACCCATTACTTAACAATTAAGTGAATCATTTCGTCGCAAAACTCTCGTAAATTCGTATGTCCGCCTCACTATGGAGTTTGGACCGTAACGTATGGCCTTTGCTCAGACAGTATACGAACAGGTGACGGGGATACCTCCCATAGAAGGATGCGACACGATTTTACTGCTAAATAGCGGCCGGCCGCCGTGGGGAGTCTGGGGACGTTTTTGTGCGACTTATATCTCGGCAACCACTGGGCTGATACACTTACGGTTTTTTGTGTGGGGTAGCTTTTTCCCTTCTTTCATATAGTGTGCTACTCTCGATGCATATGGGTGACCCCTAACGCACGTTCCACGTGCAAAGCCAAGAGGTGCCTGTTTTGTAATAAGCGCAATAGCTCGGTAATTACTAGGCCGATTGCGCTAAAACTTGGCATGGGGGTAGACACTTTCCAGGCGATGCATTTCCATGTGTCACGGTTGGGGTGCCGCTGCACGTGCGCACGGGCAGGGTGACGATTCCAGATCTCGAGAACGGCTGGGCCGATTGTGATCAAAGTTGGCACACCGTTAGGGTAACCGCAGGTTGTTTGAAAAGACAAACACTATTCGTTAGAATTGTGTTTTTCTATTGAAAAACAACCGGAGCGGTCCTTCTCCGGGCTATGTTTTGCATGTCTGGCCGCGAATTGGGGCAACTTGGGTCAGGCCTAAACTTGTGGCTCGATTTTCTTAAAAATTTCAGTGTATGGGCTCCCGCAGGCGATCTACCTGTTGGCACCGGTCGCTACTCGCTTAAAACCTCGTGGCACGTGGCACGTGCGATTCCATTTTCCCCATGTTAAGTCAACGGGGTTTTGGACACTTTTTGCGCGATCGGGAATAGCGGAAAAACGAGCCAAGGAAGAGGTGGTTTTCTTCCCAGCATTTTATGGCAAACACGTTTGGGTACACGCTGGTGTGCGCCGTATACCCCTCAGAACTTCGTAACGTGTCTTTGCACGAGGTCAAAGTTGAATTTTTTTCGCTCCCCATGTTAAGTCAATGGGCGTTTTTGCAGAGACTTTTTCATTCGCTCATTGTACAAAATTATATGATACGATTTTGTTTAAACTTTCAGGACTTGTTGAGAAAAGACCATAGAACATGTTGTTATGCTTCTTTAAGCTGTGCAAATTCGTTTGTTGTCTTTAGGCTTCTTTAAAAATGAAAAATTTTAACATGGAAAGTCAATGGGAGCGTCTTTGGTGCTTAATAACTTTGTACCTTGAAGACATATTCAAGTGAAAAGTTGATATTTTATACAACTTTTGATGCTCTTTCCAATGATATATACAACTTTATTGCACGTGGTGCCGTTTTTGAGAAATATAGTAAAAAAGCACGACATTACCGAGATTTGAGCTCAGACCTATATCGTTACGGTGTCAGGCGGACACGAGGACAGGTGGCGCCGCCGCCGCCCGCATAGCGGCGGGAATGTGAACTAACCTGTTTACCATCTATGGTATGGTACCATCGGGGGACCGGCCGCCGTCGGCACCATTTCGGGACTTTGCATCGCAATAAAAGGCTTATTTACAATTGAAAATGGACTAGCGAGAGTCGTTATGGAATCAGAATTTGATGCTGTACAAAACTAGGCGCCTATTTTCATTGTGATGGCATCACAGACTACACCGCTAACCCCAATAAAGCAGATTTATGTCGCGTCATCGATGATTACATATAATGTTTCTTTGATATATATGTAGTCGGGTCTTTCAGCTGCGTTCCTCCCCTCCCTCGCCGCGCCGGCGGGTCGGCCATCCGCGCCCTGCCGCCCGCCGGCTGCTGGCCGGTCAGCTGGCCGGTCAGCTGGTCGCCCGCGGCTGTCGGTGCAGTGCGGGATGCCTACTTGCGGGGGGCCGTCGTGGCGGCGGCCCGGGTGGACTGGGCGAGCAGTGAGTTGGGGAGCGCTGCGCTGTCGGTGCTCTAGTTTGCATTGCGTTCGCATGATACGGCTTGAGCCAATACAGAGTGAACTGATTGAGCTGAGCAAGTCTTTATATACATTGAAAAGTAAAGCACTTTTTACTGCATCTACGGTGAGATGCTAGATAAAATTTATGGTCTACCTAATGGTACCCATTACTTAACAATTAAGTGAATCATTTCGTCGCTAAACTCTCGTAAATTCGTATGTCCGCCTCACTATGGAGTTTGAACCGTAACGTATGGTCTTTGCTCAGACAGTATACGAACAGGTGACGGGGATACCTCCCATAGAAGGATGCGACACGATTTTACTGCTAAATAGCGGCCGGCCGCCGTGGGGACGTTTTTGTACGACTTATATCTCGGCAACCACTGGGCTGATACACGTGCGGTTTTTTGTGTTGGGTAGCTTTTTTCCTTCTTTCACATAGTGTGCTACTCTCGATGCATATGGGTGACCCCTAACGCACGTTCCACGTGCAAAGCCAAGAGGTGCCTGTTTTGTAATAAGTGCAATAGCTCGCGGTAATTACTGGGCCGATTGCGCTAAAACTTGGCATGGAGGTAGACACATTCCAGGCGATGCATTTCCACGTGTCTTGGTAGGGGTGCAACTGCACGTGCGCACGGGCAGGGTGACGCTTCCAGATGTCGAGAACGGCTGGGCCGATTGTGATCAAACTTGGCACACCGCTAGAGGCTGGTAAGTAGGGTGCCGTGCACAAGTCAGATGGGACCCGCTATGCACGTGCGCACGTGCAGGCTGACGCTTCCAGATCTCAAGAACGGCTGGGCCGACTCTGCTGAAATTTGGCATACCGCTAGAGACTGGTTAGTAGGGTGCCGTGCACAAGTCAGTTAGTATGTATTTTCATGTGCCACGGTTGGGGTGCAGTTGCACCAGCGCACGTGTAGGGGTCGCTTCCAGATCTTGAAATTGACGGGGCTGATTGAGCTCCAATTTGGTACACCGCTAGAAACCGGCGAATAGAGTGCCGTGCACAAGTCAATTGGGGCCTAGGCTGCACGTGCGCACGTGCAGGGTGTCGCTTCCAGATCTCGAAAACGGCCGGGTCGATTGCACTCAAATTTGGCACACCGCTATAGACCGGCGAATAGGGTGCAGTGCACGTCAGTCCGTAGCACACCGACTCCGGTCTGCACGTGCAAGGCTCATTCTCTCGTTTGGTGGCGGGCGTTTTTGCTGCGTTTACAAAGGTGCTTGCTCAAACAACCTGCGGTCCCGCGATGCGGAGCCCGGCATCGCAGATGCCGGTAACCGCAGGTTGTTTGAAAAGACAAACACTATTCGTTAGAATTGTGTTTTTCTATTGAAAAACAACCGGAGCAGTCGTTCTCCGGGCTATGTTTTGCATGTCTGGCCGCGGATTGGGGCATAGAATTGTGTTTTTCTATTGAAAAACAACCGGAGCAGTCGTTCTCCGGGCTATGTTTTGCATGTCTGGCCGCGGATTGGGGCAACTTGCTACCTGCCCAAACTACTGCAACGATTTTTGTAAAAATTTCAGGGTATAGACTTTCGAAGGCGATCTAGCTGATGGCACCGGTCGCTACTCGCTCAGAATTCTTTTGCGCGTGGCACGTGCGTTTCCATTTTCCCCATGTTAAGTCAATGGGGGTTTGGGGCACTTTTTGCGCCATCGGGAATGGCGGAAAAACGAGCCAAGAAAGGGGTGGTTTTCATCCCAGCATGTTATGGCAAACACGTTCCGGTATACGCCAGTGTGCGCCGTATACCCGTCAGAATCTCGGAACGTTTCTTTGCACGAGGTCAAAGTTGGAATTTTGCTGTGTTCCATGTTAAGTGAATGGACAATTTTGCAGAGCTATTTTCATTCGCGCACTGTACAAAATAATGTGTCACGATTTCGTCCAAACATTCGAGAGTTGTTGAGGAAGGAACATAGTATATGCTGTTGTACTTCGTTAAGCTGTGCAAAATCGTTTTTTTCTTTTAAAGCTTGTTTAAAAATGACAATTTTTTACATGGAAAGTCAATGAGAGCGTCTTTGTTGCTTAATGACTTTTTACGTTGCAGATATATTAAAGTGAAAAGTTAATATAATATACAACTTTTGATGCTCTTCCCAACGACGTATAGAACGTCACTGCACAATGTGTTGTTTTCAAGAAAAGTTGTAAAAAAGCAGGGCTCGACTGTGACTTGAACCCAACCACATTAGAGTATACGAACAGGTGACGGGGATACCTCCCGTGTGCGGATGTGACACTGATAATTGCTAAATATTAGCAGTCGGCCGTTGCGGGGGCGCCTTTGAAAAGGTTATAGCTCCACAACTGCTTGACCGATTCACTCGCGGTCTTTTGTGTGGGATAGCTTCTTCCTTTCTCCCACGTAGTGCGCTACTCTCGATGCGTATTGGTGACCCCTAATGCACGTGCCCCGTGCAAAACGAAGAGGCGTCAGTTTGATAACAAGTCTAATTGCTCTGTAGTTAGTCTGCCGATTGCGCTGATACTTGGGATGGATGTAGGCAACCGCCGGGCAATGCATTTCCATGTGTCACGGTTGGGGTGCAGCTGCACGTGCGCACGGGCAGGGTGACGATTCCAGATCTCGAGAACGGCTGGGCCGATTGTGATCAAAGTTGGCACACCGTTAGGGATCGGCGAGTAGGGTGCCGTGCACAAGTCAGATGGGACCCACTTGGCACGTGCGCACGTGCAGGCTGACGCTTCCAGATCTCAAGAGCGGCTGGGCCGACTGTGCTCAAATTTGGCATACCGCTTGATACCGATCAGTAGGGCGCCGTGCACCAGTCATTTACTATGTATTTCCATGCGCCACGATTGGGGTGCAACTGCACGTGCGCACGTGCAGGGCGACGCTTCGAGATCTCGAGAACGGGCGGGCCTATTGTGCTCAGATTTGGCACACCACTAGAGACCGGCGAATAGAGTGCCGTGCACAAGTCAATTGGGACCCAGGCTGCACGTGCGCACGTGCAGGGTGTCGCTTCCAGATCTCGAAAACGGCCGAGTCGATTGCACTCAAATTTGGCACACCTCTAGAGACCGGTTAGTAGAGTACAGTGCACGTCAGTTCGTAGCACACCCGCTCCGGTCTGCACGTGCAAGCCTCATCCTCTCGTTTGGCGGCGGGCGTTTTTGCGGCGTTACAGAGGTGCTTGCTCAAACAACCTGCGGTCCCGCGATGCGGAGCCCAGCATCGCAGATGCTGGTAACCGCAGGTTGTTTGAAAAGACAAACACTATTCGTTAGAATTGTGTTTTTCTATTGAAAAACAACCGGAGCGGTCCTTCTCCGGGCTATGTTTTGCAAGTCTGGCCGCGAATCGAGACAAGTTGAGCCTCTCCTAAACGAATCCCTCAATCTTCGTAAAAATTTCAGGGTATGTATTGAAAAACAACCGGAGCGGTCCTTCTCCGGGCTATGTTTTGCAAGTCTGGCCGCGAATCGAGACAAGTTGAGCCTCTCCTAAACGAATCCCTCAATCTTCGTAAAAATTTCAGGGTATGGGCTCCCGCAGGCGATCTACCTGATGGCACCGGTCGCTACTCGCTTAAAACCTCGTGGCACGTGGCACGTGCGATTCCATTTTCCCCATGTTAAGTCAACGGGGTTTTGGACACTTTTTGCGCGATCGCGAATGGCGGGAAAACGAGCCAAGGAAGAGGTGGTTTTCTTCCCAGCATTTTATGGCAAACACGTTTGGGTACACGCTAGTGTGCGCCGTATACCCCTCAGAACTTCGTAACGTGTCTTTGCACGAGGTCAAAGTTGAACTTTTTTCGCTCCCCATGTTAAGTCAATGGGCGTTTTTGCAAAGACTTTTTCATTCGCTCATTGTACAAAATTATATGATACGATTTTGTTTAAACTTCCAGGACTTGTTGTGAAAAGACCATAGAACATGTTGTTATGCTTCTTTAAGCTGTGCAAATTCGTTTGTTCTTTTTAGGCTCGTTTAAAAATGAAAAATTTTAACATGGAAAGTCAATGGGAGCGTCTTTGCTGCTTAATAACTTTTTACAGTTGAGATATATTTAAGTGAAAAGTTGATAGGTTATACAACTTTTGATGCTCTTTCCAATGATATATAGAGCGTTATTGCACGTTGTGCCGTTTTTTGAGAAATTTAGTAAAAAAGCACGACATTACCGAGATTTGAGCTCACACCTATATATGGTCTTGCTCAGACAGTATACGAACAGGTGACGGGGATACCTCCCATTGAAGGATGCGATTTAATGCTAAATATTAGCGACCGGCCTCCGTGGGGACGTTTTTGTACGACTTATATCTCCGCAAGCAGGGGACCGATACACTTGCGGTTTTGTGTGTGGGGTAGCGTATACCCTTCTTAGAAGTATTTACTATGGATGATGCATGCCGGTGACCCCTACTGCACGTGACACGTGTAAAACGGAGAGGTGTCACTTTTGTTGTAATGACAATAACACGGTAATTACTTGGCTGATTGCACTGAAACTACACAAGGATGTAGGCACCCGTCGGACCATGCCTTTTCATGTGCTACGGTTGGGGTGCAACTGCACGTGCGCACGTGCAGGGTGACGCTTCGAGATCTCGAGAACGGCCGGGCCGATTGAGTTCAAATTTGATACACCGCTAGAGACCAGTTAGTAGGGTGCCGTGCGCAAGTCAGTTAGGACCCATCTTGCACGTGCGCACGTGCAGGGTGACGCTTCCAGATCTCAAGAACGGCTGGACCGATTGCACTCAAATTTGGCACACCTCTAGAGACTGGTTAGTAGGGTGCTGTGCACAAGTCAGTTAGTATGTATATTCATGTGTCACGGTTGGGGTGCAACTGCACGTGCGCACGTGTAGGGGTCGCTTCCAGATCTTGAAAACGGCTGGGCCGATTGAGCTCAAATTCCGTACACCACTAGAGACCGGCAACTAGGGTGCCGTGCACAAGTCAGTTGGGACCCAGCTTGCACGTGCTCCTGTGAAGGGTGCCGCTTCAAGATCTCGAAAACGACCGGGCCGATTGCACTCAAATTTTACACACCTCTAGAGTGGTTAGTAGATTGTCCTGTTCGTCAGTTCGTAGCGCACCCACTCCGGTCTGCACGTGCCAGGCTCATCCTTTCGTTTGGCGGCGGGTAACCGCAGGTTGTTTCTTCATTAGACAAACACTATTCGTTAGAATTGTGTTTTCTATTGAAAAAAACAACCGGAGCAGTCCTTCACCGGGCTATGTTTTGCATGGTTGGCCGCAATCGAAATGTGTCTGTGATTGCTGTAGAAGACTAGACCAGGAAAAAATCGGTGAGTGCTACCAAAACACAATAACCTCCTCCCGATTGGGGCGGGGGCGCTTGTAGCCACACCTATTAGTTTTTTTGCGTTTGTTAAGAAAATTACTACGCGCATTGTTATAAAGCTTTGTATGATAGATCAATTTCAGCGGCATGGTTGGACCTCTATGTAGGCACACACCTGACACCGGCGACAACGGCTGCGCCGATTGCGCTTAAATCTTCATTCATGCGGCTACATACGGAAGAGGGGGCACTGCGGCGCAACATGCTTTCAGGCGTTTGACACTTCTGCGTCATCTAGCGAGTAAAACGGAATGTTTGGATTGAAAATGCCAGACGCATTTACCACACTCGATAATCGTCCTCAAAAGCTTCAGTTTCGTGCGAGTCATCAGTTCTAAAGAGATAGTGGTTATCCCGGATCCCTCATTACTCCGCCATTCATTTAGGCGGTTATATACAATAGAGCCAGCATTGCGGCACAGCATACATTCAGGCGTTTGACGCTTCTGCCATCTAGCGAGTAAAAAGGAATGTGAGGTGTTTTCGGCTGATATAGATCCGTTGAATCATCAATATTAAACTCGATATTCGGCACAAGTCACTGACTCTGATTCGAATGGTGACGTCGACGGCGACCGTGACGTCACCATTGCGTCAATATTGATTAACCCTCGCCCGCACATGCCATTTTCCCATCCTGGAACGCACATTGGGGGGGTTGCCAACCCCCCCCCCCCGCGCCATTTCGTTCCTGTTGGAGATAGAGCTTAGCGGTAAAGACCAAAAAGATTCTTTGGGAAGAGACAAATCCAATGGTACCCAGTTTTACCTTCTCAGGTCAGTCATTGGCCTTCCAGGTCAGGTCAAACTAAAAAATGTTGCTGTTTTGGGTCTCCGTTGGATACCAAGTGCGCTGCTTATTATATACCGATGACGATGCCGTTTTCTGGTGCCAAGCCAGCTAGAACCTCTTTCCCACACTACCCGACCAGGTTTTTGCTGCTGAGGTCATTTCAGGTCAAGTTAGGTCAAGGTCAGTTATATGTGTTTGTATGTCTGTGTGTCTGTGTGTATACTGATGTGTGCACCGAATGTTTATGTGTCCATATTACATGAAATCATGATCTGAGAAGCTTTTACCAAAAATGCAGTCAAAAAACTTCACAAAAAGTAAATTCCGCTTGCCTAAAACGCAATTATCTTAGATGACCTAGGTTGACCTTGACCCTGACCTTGACATATGTACATCGTCGAACAACATGTTCCATGATAGGTGGGAGATAAGACTGGCAAAAAAGGCCGAAATCAAGGTGTCAAAAGCTCACAAGGCCCATAGCCAACGCAAGATGTTGGGAATTGGCCATTTGGGTCATGACATGACCTGAAAAAACAAGGCCATATCTCCAAAACCAAAAACCACAGAAACTTGAAATTTTCAGTGGACATCAAGAAAGGATAGAGGAGCAGCTATACGAAAAATCAGCCTTCTAGCTCAAACAATGTTGAGTGCAGAGCAGAAAGACTACCTGGGGGGGTGGCACCCCCCCCCCCCCCATGTGCGGTCATCTAGCGAGTAAAACGGAGTTACGGAGTGTTTGACTAAAATGCCAGACGCATTAACCACACTCGGTAATCGTCCTCAAAAGCTTCAGTTTCGTGCGAGTCATTAGTTCTAAAGAGATAATGGTTTTCCCGTATCCCTCATTACTCCGCCATTGATTTAGGCGGTTATATACAATAGAGCCGGCATTGCGGCACAGCATACATTCAGGCGTTTGTCGCTTCTGCCATCTAGCGAGTAAAAAGGAATGTAAGGTGTTTTCGGCTGATATACAGATCCGTTGAAGCATCAATATTAAACTTGATATTCGGCACAAGTCAATGACTCTGATTCGAATGGTGACGTCGACGGCGACCGTGACGTCACCATTGCGTCAATATTGATAAACCCTCGCCAGCAGAGGGGCAGCACCCGCCTCTTCCCATAGGGTTTTTCGTGATAGCTTGGGACACGCCGGCGACAAAGTGCTGAAACTTGGAAAACCTGATCTATGATTCAAGCCGGATCTTATGACACCGACCGCATTTTCTGGTTAGGTAAGGTCACTGACCTAATGTGCCACGATTGGGGTGCAACTGCACGTGCCCACGTACAGGGTGACGCTTCCAGATCTCGAGAACGGCCGGGCCTATTGTGCTCAGAGTTGGCACACTACTAGAGACCGCGTAGTAGGGTGCCTTGCACAGGTCAGCTAGGCCCCAGGCTGCACGTGCGCACGTGCAGGGTGACGCTTCCAGATCTCAGGAACGGCTGGGCCGATTGCATTCAAATTCGGCAAACCTTTAGAGACCGGTTAGTAGGGTGCTGTGCACAGGTCAGTTAGTATGTACATTGTACATATATTCATGTGTCACGGTTGGGGTGCAACTGCACGTGCGCACGTGTAGGGGTCGCTTCCAGATCTTGGAAACGGCTGGGCCGATTGAGTTTAAATTCGGTACACCGCTAGAGACCGGCAACTAGGGTGCCGCGCACAAGTCAGTTTGGACCCAGCTTGCACGTGCGCACGTGAAGGGTGCCGCTTCCAGATCTCGAAAACGGCCGGGCCGATTGCACTCAAATTTGGCACACCGCTAGAGACCGGTTAGTAGAGTGCCGTGCACGTTAGCTCGTAACACACCCACACCGGTCTGCACGTGCAAGGCTCATCCTCTCGTTTGTAACCGCAGGTTGTTTGAAAAGACAAACACTATTCGTTAGAATTGTGTTTTTCTATTGAAAAACAACCGGAGCGGTCGTTCTCCGGGCTATGTTTTGCAAGTCTGGCAGCGAATCGAGACATTTTGGGTGGGGCCTAAACGTGCATTGCGATTTTCGTAAAAAGTTCAGCGTATGGGCTCTCGGGGGCGATCTACCTGATGGCACCGGTCGCTACTCGCTTAAAACCTCGTGGCACGTGGCACGTGCGATTCCATTTTCCCCATGTTAAGTCAACGGGGTTTTGGACACTTTTTGCGCGATCGCGAATAGCGGGAAAAATCGCAGGTCAAGGTATGGTTTGCTGCACACCATTTTATGGCCGACACGTTCAGGTACACGCCCCTGTGCGTCGTATACCCGTAAGAAGTCGATACTTTTTGTAGTACGACTTTGAAGTTGAACTTTTTTCGCTCCCCATGTTAAGTCAATGGGCGTTTTTGCAGAGGCATTTTCATTCGCTCATTGTACAAAATTATATGATACGATTTTGTTTAAACTTTCAGGACTTGTTGAGAAAAGACCATAGAATATGTTGTTATGCTTCGTTAAGCTGTCAGAATTCGTTTGTTCTTTTTGAGCTCGTTTAAAGAAGAAATTTTTTAACATGCAAAGTCAATGGGAGCGTCTTTGCTGCTTTATAACTTTTTACGTTAAAGATATGTTTAAGTCAAAAGTTGATATTTTATACAACTTTTGATGCTCTTTCCAATGATATATACAACTTTATTGCACGTGGTGCCGTTTTTGAGAAATATAGCAAAAAAGCACGACATTACCGAGATTTGAGCTCAGACCTATATCGTTACGGTGTCAGGCGGACACGAGGACAGGTGGCGCCGCCGCCGCCCGCATAGCGGCGGGAATGTGAACTAACCTGTTTACCATCTATGGTATGGTACCATCGGGGGACCGGCCGCCGTCGGCACCATTTCGGGACTTTGCATCGCAATAAAAGGCTTATTTACAATTGAAAATGGACTAGCGAGAGTCGTTATGGAATCAGAATTTGATGCTCTACAAAACTAGGCTATTTTCATTGTGATGGCATCACAGACTACACCGCTAATCCCAATAAAGCAGATTTATGTCGCGTCATCGATGATTACATATAATGTTTCTTTGATATATATGTAGTCGGGTCTTTCAGCTGCGTCCCTCCCCTCCCTCGCCGCGCCGGCGGGTCGGCCATCCGCGGCTTGCCGCCCGCCGGCTGCTGGCCGGTCAGCTGGCCGGTCAGCTGGTCGCCCGCGGCTGTCGGTGCAGTGCGGGATGCCTACTTGCGGGGGGCCGTCGTGGCGGCGGCCCGGGTGGACTGGGCGAGCAGTGAGTTGGGGAGCGCTGCGCTGTCGGTGCTCTAGTTTGTATTGCGTTCGCATGATACGGCTTGAGCCAATACAGAGTGAACTGATTGAGCTGAGCAAGTCTTTATATACATTGAAAAGTAAAGCACTTTTTACTGCATCTACGGTGAGATGCTAGATAAAATTTATGGTCTACCTAATGGTACCCATTACTTAACAATTAAGTGAATCATTTCGTCGCTAAACTCTCGTAAATTCGTACGTCCGCCTCACCTATGGAGTTTGGACCGTAACGTATGGCCTTTGCTCAGACAGTATACGAACAGGTGACGGGGATACCTCCCATAGAAGGATGCGACACGATTTTACTGCTTAATAGCGGCCGGCCGCCGTGGGGACGTTTTTGTACGACTTATATCTCGGCAACCACTGGGCTGATACACGTGCGGTTTATGGTGTGGGGTAGCTTTTTCCCTTCTTTCACATAGTGTGCTACTCTCGATGCATATGGGTGACCCCTAACGCACGTTCCACGTGCAAAGCCAAGAGGTGCCTGTTTTGTAATAAGCGCAATAGCTCGCGGTAATTACTGGGCCGATTGCGCTAAAACTTGGCATGGAGGTAGACACTTTCCAGGCGATGCATTTCCATGTGTCTTGGTAGGGGTGCAACTGCACGTGCGCACGTGCAGGGTGACGCTTCCAGATCTCGAGAACGGCTGGACCGATTGTGTTCAAATTTGGCATAACGCTTGATACCGATCAGTAGGTTGCAGTCATTTAGTATGTATTTCCATGTGCCACGATTGGGGTGCAACTGCACGTGCGCACGTGCAGGGTGACGCTCCAGATCTCGAGAACGGCCGGGCCAATTGTGCTCAGATTTGGCACACCGCTAGAGATCGCGTAGTAGGGTGTCTTGCACAGGTCTGCTGGGCCCCAGGTTGCACGTGCGCACGTGCAGGGTGACGCTTCCAGATCTCAGGAACGGCTGGGCCGATTGCATTCAAATTCGGCACACCTTAACCGCAGGTTGTTTGAAAAGACAAACACTATTCGTTAGAATTGTGTTTTTCTATTGAAAAACAACCGGAGCGGTCGTTCTCCGGGCTATGTTTTGCAAGTCTGGCAGCGAATCGAGACATCTTGATTGGGGCCTAGACGAAATGTACAATCTTCGTAAAAAGTTCAGTGTATGGGCTCCCGGAGGCGATCTACCTGATGGCACCGGTCGCTACTCGCTTAAAACCTCGTGGCACGTGGCACGTGCGATTCCATTTTCCCCATGTTAAGTCAATGGGGGTTTGGACACTTTTTGCGCGATCGCGAATGGCGGAAAAACGAGCCAAGAAAGGGGTGGTTTTCTTCCCAGCATTTTATGGCAAACACGTTCCGGTACACGCCAGTGTGCGCTGTATACCCCTCAGAATCTCGGAACGTGTCTTTGCACGAGGTCAAAGTTGGAATTTTGCTGTGTCCCATGTTAAGTCAATGGACGGCGATGTCGAGACTTTGCAGAGACATTTTCATTCGATCTTTGTACAAAATTTTAGAGATAGATTTCGCCCAAACTCTTATATCTTGTAGAGAAAGGAGCATAGTACATGTTGGTATGCTTCGTTAAGCTGGCAGAAATCGTTTTTTCTAATAAAGTTCGTTTGAAAATGAAAATTTTTAACATGGAAAGTCAATGGGTGCGTCTTTATTCCTCTATAACTTTTATCGTTAGTAATATACATAGGTGAAAAGTTAATATAATATACAACTTTTGATGCTCTTTCCACTGATGTATAGAACGTCACTGCACGGTGTGCCGTTTTCAAGAAAAGTTGTAAAAAAGCAGGGCTCGACTGTGACTTGAACCCAACCACATTAGAATATACGAACAGGTGAAGGGGACACCTCCCATGTGCGGACGCGACACTGATTATTGCTGAATATTAGCAGTCGGCCGTTGTGGGGCGCCTTTGCAAAGGTTATATCTCCACAACCGCTTGACCGCTTCACTCGCGGTCTTTTGTGTGGGACAGCTCCTCCCTTTCTTACACGTATTGTGCTATTCTCGATGCGTATGGGTGACCCCTAATGCACGTGCCACGTGCAAAACGAAGAGGTGTCAGTTCGTTAACAAGTCTAATAACTCTGTAGTTAGTTTGCCGATTGCGCTGATACTTGGTATGGTTGTAGGCACCTGCCGCGCAATGCATTTCCATGTGTCACGGTTGGGGTGCCGCTGCACGTGCGCACGGGCAGGGTGACGCTTCCAGATCTCGAGAACGGCTGGGCCGATTGTGATCAAAGTTGGCACACCGTTAGGGATCGGCGAGTAGGGTGCCGTGCACAAATCAGATGGGACTCATTTTGCACGTGCGCACGTGCAGGACGACGCTTCCAGATCTCGAGAACGGCCGGGCCGACTGTGCTCAAATTTGGCATACCACTAGAGACTGGTTAGTAGGGTGCCGTGCACAAGTCCGTAAGTATGTATTTTCATGTGCCGCGGTTGGGGTGCAGCTGCACGTGCGCACGTGTAGGGGTCGTTTCCCGATCTTGGAAACGGCTGGGCCGATTCAGATTAAATTTGGTACATCGCTAGAAACTGGCGAATAGAGTGCCGTGCACAAGTCAATTGGGGCCCAGGCTGCACGTGCGCACGTGCAGGGTGTCGCTTCCAGATCTCGAAAACGGCCGGGTCGATTGCACTCAAATTTGGCACACCGCTATAGACCGGCGAATAGGATGCCGTGCACGTCAGTTCGTAGCACACCGACTCCGGTCTGCACGTGCAAGGCTCATCCTCTCGTTTGGCGGCGGGCGTTTTTGCTGCGTTTACAAAGGTGCTTGCTCAAACAACCTGCGGTCCCGCGATGCGGAGCCCAGCATCGCAGATGCTGGTAACCGCAGGTTGTTTGAAAAGACAAACACTATTCGTTAGAATTGTGTTTTTCTATTGAAAAACAACCGGAGCGGTCCTTCTCCGGGCTATGTTTTGCAAGTCTGGCAGCGAATTGGGGCAACTTGGTCGCAGCCTAGAGTTTTGCGTTTAGGATCGTAAAAATTTCAGGGTATAGACTTTTGCAGGTGATCTACCTGATGGTACCGGTCGCTACTCGCAACAAAAATCATTGCGCGTGCCACGTGCAATTGCATTTTCCCCATGTTAAGTCAACGGGGTTTTGGACACTTTTTGCGCGATCGCCAATGGCGGGAAAACGAGCCAAGAAGGAGGTGGTTTTCTTCCCAGCATTTTATGGCAAACACGTTCTGGTACACGCCAGTGTGCGCCGTATACCCGTCAGAATTCGTTAACTTGAGTTGCACGAGTTTGAAGTTGAACTTTTTTCGCTCCCCATGTTAAGTCAATGGGCGTTTTTGCAGAGGCATTTTCATTCGCTCATTGTACAAAATTATATGATACGATTTTGTTTAAACTTTCAGGACTTGTTGAGAAAAGACCATAGAACATGTTGTTATGCTTCGTTAAGCTGTCAGAATTCGTTTGCTCTTTTGAAGCTCGTTTAAAAATGAAAAATTTTAACATGGAAAGTCAATGGGAGCGTCTTTGCTGCTTTATAACTTTTTACGTTATAGATATATTTAAGTGAAAAGTTGATAGGTTATACAACTTTTGATGCTCTTTCCAATGATATATAGAACGTTATTGCACGTTGTACCGTTTTTGAGAAATATAGTAAAAAAGCACGACATTACCGAGATTTGAGCTCAGACCTATGTCGTTACGGTGTCAGGCGGACACGAGGACAGGTGGCGCCGCCGCCGCCCGCATAGCGGCGGGAATGTGAACTAACCTGTTTACCATCTATGGTATGGTACCATCGGGGGACCGGCCGCCGTCGGCACCATTTCGGGACTTTGCATCGCAATAAAAGGCTTATTTACAATTGAAAATGGACTAGCGAGAGTCGTTATCATCATCATCAATTTATTACAACATCCTTGACGGACAAACACATATACATGTACACATACACATACACACACCTATACCTACATACACTACCAGTACGATCAGTTTTCAGCCGACGGGGCCTATGAATGGCCTTGATTGAGAGCATCGCACGTCAACAGTCTGACGAGGCTCCAGGCACAGGCATCGTTCTGGGCCATCAGCCATCGTAGTGAGTCGGTTAAGCCACAGGGGACAAATGTTGAGTATCCATGACAGGTTGGATGATGATGTAAATAATAAACCAAATTATTACAAATGCATTCTTTTTGAATATATTTGAATGCATTTGTAATAATTTGGTTTATTATTTACATCATCACCCACAGGGGACAGTAGGACATGTTACCCACTCGGGCGATACGTGGCCGCCAGCGATCCTGACAATGCTACCAAGGCTTCCATCACACAAGGCGAGCACATGGTTTACAATCGAGCCAGTATGTCTCGTAGAACTTGTGTTCAGAAAAATTCGCGCTAATGCACTGAACAAAACGTCCCGGAGACGATGGTCCCCATCAAAAGCATCCCTGAGCGCAGCTAATTGCGAGCGGCGCAACAGTGCCTGAACATTGGGGATGTTAAGTGCTTTCATCAGCGCTGAGTGATGAGCACTTCGCGGTAGCCTTAAGGCTGCCTTAAGCGCAGTTGCCTGCCACCGTTCTAAGCGTTCGATGTCCGCGGAACTCAAAAGGGAAATAGAGCAGCCATAGAGCATGGTTGGGGACACAATCGCACGCCAGAGAAAGGCTTTGTCTGCCCCCGGTAGAAACGGACTGAACATACCAGCTGGGGACAGACCGAAAAATGTGCCTCTGCCCCTACGGATTCGTTCGGCTACCTGGTTGGCGCCCTGTAACTGCGAGCTCAGTTGGACTCCCAGGTGCTCTGTCTTTGGTTGGTATCGGAGAGTTTGCCCACACAGATGCCAGCGGGGTATTTGCGTAATGAGCTCTGCGCCGAAAATGAAGCTGTGACTTTTTGTCATGTTAGGCGAATTGTGCACAAAATCTATCCTCCACTTGCTCGCGAAGCTAGTAACAACATTCAGCATGCCTTGCAAATCACTCGTGTTACCGGACATCAGAAGAATATCGTCAGCGTATGCCACTACTGGGATATGGTGACCGAACAGGATGGGGCCGAGGCGAGAGTCATCAAGCTCCTGAATCAGTGGCATGAAGAACATGTTTGTTAAGCATGGTGACAAGAGAGCTCCCTGTCTTACCCCACGACGAATTGCGAAAGCATCTGACCACGTTCCAGCAAAGCGCACTCGGGAAGTAAAATGAGCGTACCATTTAGTCAAGAGGGCCCAGCTTCTCTTAGGTAAGTGTTCGTGTGCACGGAGCAGAGTGTTCGTGTTATGGAATCAGAATTTGATGCTGTACAAAACTAGGCTATTTTCATTGTGATGGCATCACAGACTACACCGCTAACCCCAATAAAGCAGATTTATGTCGCGTCATCGATGATTACATATAATGTTTCTTTGATATATATGTAGTCGGGTCTTTCAGCTGCGTCCCTCCCCTCCCTCGCCGCGCCGGCGGGTCGGCCATCCGCGGCTTGCCGCCCGCCGGCTGCTGGCCGGTCAGCTGGCCGGTCAGCTGGTCGCCCGCGGCTGTCGGTGCAGTGCGGGATGCCTACTTGCGGGGGGCCGTCGTGGCGGCGGCCCGGGTGGACTGGGCGAGCAGTGAGTTGGGGAGCGCTGCGCTGTCGGTGCTCTAGTTTGTATTGCGTTCGCATGATACGGCTTGAGCCAATACAGAGTGAACTGATTGAGCTGAGCAAGTCTTTATATACATTGAAAAGTAAAGCACTTTTTACTGCATCTACGGTGAGATGCTAGATAAAATTTATGGTCTACCTAATGGTACCCATTACTTAACAATTAAGTGAATCATTTCGTCGCTAAACTCTCGTAAATTCGTATGTCCGCCTCACTATGGAGTTTGGACCGTAACGTATGGCCTTTGCTCAGACAGTATACGAACAGGTGACGGGGATACCTCCCATAGAAGGATGCGACACGATTTTACTGCTAAATAGCGGCCGGTCGCCGTGGGGACGTTTTTGTACGACTTATATCTCGGCAACCACTGGGCTGATACACGTGCGGTTTTTTGTGTGGGGTAGCTTTTTCCCTTCTTTCACATAGTGTGCTACTCTCGATGCATATGGGTAACCCCTAACGCACGTTCCACGTGCAAAGCCAAGAGGTGCCTGTTTTGTAATAAGCGCAATAGCTCGCGGTAATTACTGGGCCGATTGCGCTAAAACTTGGCATGGAGGTAGACACTTTCCAGGCGATGCATTTCCATGTGTCTTGGTAGGGGTGCAACTGCACGTGCGCACGTGCAGGGTGACGCTTCCAGATCTCGAGAACGGCTGGACCGATTGTGTTCAAATTTGGCATAACGCTTGATACCGATCAGTAGGTTGCAGTCATTTAGTATGTATTTCCATGTGCCACGATTGGGGTGCAACTGCACGTGCGCACGTGCAGGGTGACGCTTCCAGATCTCGAGAACGGCCGGGCCAATTGTGCTCAGATTTGGCACACCGCTAGAGATCGCGTAGTAGGGTGTCTTGCACAGGTCTGCTGGGCCCCAGGTTGCACGTGCGCACGTGCAGGGTGACGCTTCCAGATCTCAGGAACGGCTGGGCCGATTGCATTCAAATTCGGCACACCTTTAGAGACCGGTTAGTAGGGTGCTGTGCACAAGTCAGTTAGTATGTATACTCATGTGTCTCGGTTGGGGTGCAACTGCACGTGCGCACGTGTAGGGGTCGCTTCCAGATCTTGAAAACGGCTGGGCCGATTGAGCTTAAATTCGGTACACCGCTAGAGACCGGCAACTAGGGTGCCGTCCACAAGTCATTTGGGACCCAGCTTGCACGTGCGCACGTGCAGGGTGAGGCTTTCAGATCTCAGAAACGGCTGGGCTGATTGCATTCAAATTCGGCACACCTTTAGCGGCGTTACAGAGGTGCTTGCTCAAACAACCTGCGGTCCCGCGATGCGGAGCCCAGCATCGCAGATGCTGGTAACCGCAGGTTGTTTGAAAAGACAAACACTATTCGTTAGAATTGTGTTTTTCTATTGAAAAACAACCGGAGCAGTCGTTCACCGGGCTATGTTTTCCATACTTGGCAGCGAATTGGGGCACATTGATTCCAGCCTAGACTAATCCATCGATGTTAGTAAAAATTTCAGGGTATAGACTTTCAAAGGAGATCTACCTGATGGCACCGGTCGCTACTCGCTCAGAAATCTTTTGCGCGTGGCACGTGCGTTTTCATTTTCCCCATGTTAAGTCAATGGGGTTTGGGGCACTTTTTGCGCCATCGCGAATGGTGGAAAAACGAGCCAAGAAAGGGGTGGTTTTCTTCCAGGCATTTAATGGAAAACACGTTCCGGCACACACCAGTGTGCGCCGTACACCCGCCAGAATCTCGGAACACCTCTATGCGCAAGGTCAAAGTTGGAATTTTGCTGTGTCCCATGTTAAGTCAATGGACAGTTTTGCAGCGATATTTTCATTCGCGCATGGTACAAAATTATGTGTCACGATTTCGTTCAAACTTTCGAGAGATGTTGAGAAAGGAACATAGTATATGCTGTTTTGCTTCGTTAAGCTGTGCAAAATCGTTTTTTCTAATAAAGTTCGTTTGAAAATGGAAATTTTTAACATGGAAAGTCAATGAGAGCGTCTTTATTCCTCTATAACTTTTATCGTTAGTAAAATATATAGGTGAAAAGTTAATATAATATACAACTTTTGATGCTCTTTTCATTGATGTATAAAACGTCACTGCACGGTGTGCCGTTTTCAAGAAAACTTGTAAAAAAGCAGGGCTCGACTGTGATTTGAACCCAACCACATTAGACTATATACGAACAGGTGACGGGGATACCTCCCGTGTGCGGATGCGACACTGATAATTGCTAAATATTAGCAGTCGGCCGCCGTGGGGGCGCCTTTACAAACCTTATATCTCTGCAACCACTGGACCGATTCACTCGCGGTCTTTTGAGTGAGATAGCTTCTTCCTTTCTCACACGTAGTGTGCTACTCTCGATGCGTATGGGTGACCCCTAATGCACGTGCCACGTGCAAAACGAAGAGGTGTCAGTTCGGTAGCAAGTGTAATAACTCTGTAGTTATTTTGCCGATTGCGCTGATCCTTGGCATGGATGTAGGCACCCGCCCCGCAATGCATTTCCATGTGTCACGGTTGGGGTGCCGCTGCACGTGCGCACGGGCAGGGTGACGCTTCCAGATCTCGAGAACGGCTGGGCCGATTGTGATCAAAGTTGGCACACCGTTAGGGCTCGGCGAGTAGGGTGCCGTGCACAAGTCAGATGGGACCCAGTTTGCACGTGCGCACGTGCAGGCTGACGCTTCCATATCTCAAGAACGGCTGGACCGACTGTGCTCAAATTTGGCATAACACTAGAGACTAGTTAGTAGTGTGCCGTGCACAAGTCAGTAAGTATGTATTTTCATGTGCCGCGGTTGGGGTGCAGCTGCACGTGCGCACGTGCAGGGGTCGCTTCCAGATCTTGGAAACGGCTGGGCCGATTTAGATTAAATTCGGTACACCGCTAGAGACCGGCGAATAGAGTGCCGTGCACAAGTCAACTGGGACCCAGGTTGCACGTGCGCACGTGCAGGGTGTCGCTCCCAGATCTCGAAAACGGCCGGGTCGATTGCACTCAAATTTGGCACACCGCTATAGACCGGCGAATAGGGTGCCGTGCACGTCAGTCCGTAGCACACCGACTCCGGTCTGCACGTGCAAGGCTCATCCTCTCGTTTGGCGGCGGGCGTTTTTGCTGGGTTTACAGAGGTGCTTGCTCAAACAACCTGCGGTCCCGCGATGCGGAGCCCAGCATCGCAGATGCTGGTAACCGCAGGTTTGTTGTCAATAGTTAAAACACTATTCTTTAGAATTGTGTTTTTCTATTGAAAAACAAATCTGAGTTCCCTGACAATTTGGCAAAAGCTGCCTGAGATCAGTACAACTTGATGCTCTTGAAAACGGCTGCTCCAAAAATTCTGATTTTTTTCAGAATTACTAGTGGGCCAGGTGATCTACGTTCTGGTATGGGTCTCCCCTCCGCGGACCTCGGCGACCTGACCTCGGCGACCTGACCCCAGCCGACCGATCGCGTCCCTCTCCACGCCTCCGCCCCGCTTCCCCCACTACAGCTGCGTAGTAATTGTAGCGTGTGCAAAGGCCACGTGACATTATTTACTTCTGCGGCTTGTTCGGCTGACAAGAGATGGCACTAGTGGTCTGTGGATCAGAGGCGGGGCTAGGTTCTACGACTTCTTGGGGCACACTTTAGGGCAGAAAAGAGGTTTTTTGGCTCCCCATCCCAAAATGCTTCGAATATACAAAAAGAAGTTAGATATTCGAAAATCGGAGGACCAAACGGATCGTTTGACGTATCTTGCGCGACTGACAGTTGATCGGTCTTCAAACTACTGAACAAAAACGAGGTGATTAGTAGCAAGTGCTGGTGACTGTACCTCCCTCCAGATAGTTGGTGAGTTGGAAAACCTCTCATTATGCATTGATGGAGTCAGCTTCCGATGTCCGGTAGTGACCGTGGCAGACGACCTCGTGTACGACGTGATACTAGGTCGCGACTTCACGTGCATGCATCGCACGGTCATTGACGACGACGCTGGCTCATTCAAGATTGGAACCATGAGCGTTCCCCTGCCGAGCCGGGAGCAGGTTCGACCAAGACGTGCGCGAGTGCGATTACTGTCAAACGTCGTCATTCCAGCACGGTCAGAGAGCGTGGTAGCCGGTAAGCTGGAGAGAGTGGACGGCGTGCAGAGTGATGAAATGGGTGCAGCCGGGATATTCGAGCCATCAACCGTAGCGGAGCGGGAGGGACTCCTGACTCCAAGGGCTCTGGTCGTTGCAGACGACGACGGGTGCGTCTCGATCATTTTGACAAATGTTGGGTCTGAAGAAGTCCGTGTTCTCAGAGGCAGCGACATAGGGACATTTTATGATGCCACAAACGAGAAGGACTGCGAGTACAAGTTGTGCCTGGCTGCAGACGGAGGCGTTGGGGACAGTGATGATGACGACGTTGATGATGTGAGCTGCAGAACAGAAAGGCGTCAGAATACGACGGTGACAGAAGTACTTGATGTGGACGGATCTGACTTCTCAGCGGAAGGAAAGGAGAAGCTCAGAACCATTCTCAGCGAATATGCAGACATCTTCAGTCAGTATGCGGGTGATATCGGCAAGACAGATTTGCTCGAACACCACATCGACACAGGGGAGGAGGCTCCCGTGAAGCAGAGACCACGGCGGGTGCCAGTTAAACTCCGCGAGCAAGTCGAGATGCAGAAGACGCAGATGATGAAAGATGGAATAATTGAAGAGAGTACAAGTCCGTGGTGCTCCCCAGTCGTCCTGGCCAGAAAGAAAGATGGGAGTTTCCGCTTCTGCGTCGATCTCCGCGCGATCAACAGCCGAACTCGCGGATGTGCGCATCCTCTGCCGAGGGTCGACGAGGCGTTGGATACCCTAGCGGGGGCAACGTGGTACACGACGCTCGACATGGCGACCGGTTACTGGCAGGTCCCGCTGGCCACAGAGGACCGAGAAAAGACGGCGTTCTCTACGGGCAAAGGACTCCATCAGTTCAGGGTGATGGCCATGGGTCTCAAAAATGCTGGAGCCACATTCCAGCGACTCATGGAACTGGTGCTTGCAGGTCTGGACTCGAAACGCTGCTTAGTCTACCTTGATGACATCATCATATCAAGCAGATCCGAGGACGAGCACATCGCAACGCTCCGTGATGTCTTCAAGCGAGTGAGGTCGGCGAAGCTGAAGCTCAAACCAGAAAAGTGCCGCCTCGCAAAGCGCGAAGTTACGTTCCTCGGTCACCGGGTCGCAAAAGAGGGACTCCTACCGGACCCACATAACATCCAGAAGATACTCGACTGGGCTCCACCGAAGACGGAAGATGGCATGAAGAGCTTCCTCGGATTGTGCGGATATTACAGCCGTTTTGTCCCACAATACATGGATCTCACAAAGCCGCTGAGGGAGGCCAAGGTGGTGGGTGACCACCTGACGTGGACGCCGGAAGCTGAAGCAGCTTTTGAGAGTCTGAAGCAGGCGCTGACTGCACCTCCAGTGTTAGCCCTCCCTACGTTCCGTGGTACATTCGTCTTGTACACGGATGCATCCGACTCTGCAGTCGGTTCAGTGCTCGAGGAGCGGGTGGGTGACACGGAGAGAGTCATCGCCTACGACAGTAAGGTGCTGACAAAGCAACAGCGCAGATGGCCGACATATGATAAAGAACTCTGGGCCATCGTTCACGCCATCCGGCGATTCAACCAGTACACAGTTGGAGCAGAATTCGAAGTCGTGACCGATCACAAACCACTCACGGGTGTACCGGAGTCCATCAATGTGGAACGGGACGGGACGGGAAGGCGTGGCCGGTGGGCCATCGAGCTGAGCTCTTACCAGTTCCGGGTGGTTGTCCGGCCGGGCCGTGATCACGCAATGCCGATGCGATGTCCCGGCAGCGACCAGTCAACGGCAATATCTGGACGGGCAAGCGCAGCAAGTCTTACCCCGCCGAAGCCGGTCAAGCACCCGTGCATACCGCAGCTACAAGAGCCCAAGAACCTGCTTCTGGTGGAGAGGAGGAATGTGTTGGGAAGACTCGAGGCGCAGCAGAACTTGACCAAGTCTGCGCACTGCCTACTGCGCCACCTAGTGCGAAGGGTGACCAGGCGGGACGCCTAATCACTGAAGCACCAGGACAATCGGAGTTGCAGACGGCGCAACAAAAGGACGAGGTCCTCAGTGTCATGCGGAACGCCTGTCTGGGCAGTCGGGAACCAATGCCCGATCACCCTCTCGCCGAGTGGGAGCTACTGCGTGGGAGCTGGACGCAGCTCGAAGTGCGGGAGGGCGTTCTCGGCATGAGGACAAAGTGGGGCTTCCGGGCCCTGGCCCCCGATTCGATGCGATCAAGAATCATGACGCTCGCCCATGATCATCCGACGTCCGCACACTTGGGACGGAGTCGAACAACGGAAAGAGTGCGACAGCGCTTCCTCTGGCCCGGCATGTTCGCGGACATCCGTCGGTACTGCAGCACGTGTGACCTTTGCCAACGGCGCCATCGCCCTGCACCGAAGAAACGGGCTCCTCTGGTGACGGAGGTCACGAGTCAACCATTCCGTAGAGTTGCGATTGACATCACTGAGATGCCGGTGTCGGAGAATGGCAACCGATATGCAGTAGTCATCATGGACTATTTTTCTAAATACGTCCGAGTGTACCCAGTCAGACGGCAGGATGCCGAAACCGTAACCACGGTGCTGTTAGATTGGGTTTACGACATGGGGGTGCCAGACAGGATTCACTCGGACCAAGGAGGCCAATTTGAGTCTGCATTGTTCCAGTGCATGTGCAAGCGACTGGGCATCCAGAAAACGCGTACAACGCCCTATCACCCTGAGAGTGATGGTATGGTAGAGCGTTTTATGAGAACACTCAAGGACATGGTCGCCAAATACGTTGACCCTCAAGGAGCGAACTGGGACGCTGACATCAAGGCGTACTGCATGGCTTACAACACCTCTGTGCACAGCGTCACCGGATATTCCCCGTTCTTTCTGCTGCACGGATTCCACCCGAAAACGCCGCTCGATGCGGTCATCAACCCTCCGGATCGGGCGGTAAATATCCGGTGCTACCTTGAAGAGCGTCTAAAGGCCATTTCAGAGGCTTATCAGACGACTGTCAGGAAAACCCGGGCCAGTGCCACGGAGGCTGCGACCCGATTCAACCAGCGCGCGAGCGGAAAAGGGTTCGAGGCTGGTGACCGGGTATGGATTCGGGATAATAGGGTCTCGGTCGGCGGGAAGCCGAAACTGGGACTGTACTACAAAGGCCCGGGCACCATCATCGGCCGCCTCGGAGGAGAGAGAGGAGTAACGTACCTCGTCCGTGACGACAAGGGCAAGGAAAAGGCTCTGCACTTCAACCAGCTAAAGCCAGCTGTGGAACGGGAGTCCCGCAAACAGGAAACGTCTGGAAGCACCCGGAGTGACGACGCATTGGACACAGCCACAGAAACGCGTCCCAGGAAGCAGACGGGGTCCGAGGAGACTGGACCGGATCCACTGGCGTTGTACTACCTCTGCCGGCGGGCCCGAGATCAGGTGGGGAATGGGAGTACATCTGTGCGGGGCGCGTATGTGACCAGATCTGGCAGAGTGTCGCTCCCCCCAGATCGTTTTCAATCCTAGGCCTCGGATGCTCTCGATGTGCATCACCAGTGTCTGAATCAGTTTGTATTTCCGGTCGCGTTCCGGTCGCGTAGTGTGTCGCGTTTCTTTGTTCTTGACCAAGTGGAAACGTTTCTTTTATGGGGGGAGGAGTGTTCGGATATTGTGACCGCGGACCGGTCGTGCGGGGCCGAGGCGCGGGCCGGGCCGGCGGCTCGGCCGGCCGGCCGGCGAGCCGCCTGACCGCCGCGCGGTCACCGCGCATGCGCTCTGTGCCGTGGTTATATAAGGGCGCGACCGTGACCGGACTGGGTCAGTCGGCGGGTCGCCGTGTCCGTGCTTGGTCGTCGGTCGCTGGAAGCACAATACACAGTGTCGTGGTATATGCAGCTTTACTTGGCCCTAACATATACTGGCATAGTTATACAAGCCATGAGTTTCATAATAATCGTTCCAATCCTTGCAAAGATATGTGACTTGTGAGCGAAGCCATTTAAACACTCCTGATTTGGCATTTGAGAGAGATCCACGCGTCGGGACGGTTACCCGGATACATCAAAACAGTCATTCAGTTTTTAAAATGATAGGGCTATCTGATGCTCCAGACCTCTGGGCTCTGATGAATCGGCCAAGCGGTTGCCAAAATATATGGCTGGAAAAGGGTAAACGAAATACGGTTTTAATTTGAATGTGACCTTTTTTAATTTGAATGTGACCTTTTTTAAATCGAATGTGAGCATTTTTAATTTGAGTGTGATCTTTTTTAATTTGTATGTGACCTTTTTTAATTTGAGCGTGATCTTTTTTAATTTGATTGTGACCTTTTTTAATTTGAATTTGACCTTTTTTAATTTGAGTGTGACTTATTTTAAGTTGAGTGTAAAAAGGTGTAGCTCAAGAAGGGAAAGAAAGAGGAAAAGAGAGAAATGAAAATGAGGTGATGCTGAAGCTTGCACTGTGTGGCGGTTGATGCCAACTGTCGTTTCCGACTGCAGGGGTGAGGGGTGCCAAATCCAGGGTGGGCCTCGAATATCATACGAGGTAGCCCGCAAATTTTGGGTTTTCGCCTTTTTTCGCCTTTGGTACGGCACGTGATCAGTTTTCACTTTCATAAAGGTGTTGGATAAACGCTCCTGTTCCAGTGATTGAGTGCTTTGCGTATAGGTTACCTTTTTGGGATCATATTTCAGCTTTTCAGGCGTCACATTTTGTCATTTTTATTATGGGAAACCCCATAGACTTATTAGTGAACCTCCCCGGTCGCTAATCGGGAGGAGTTCCCTATTAGCGTTTTTTTTTTGCAATAGTTTGCCAAAATGCTCACTACAAATAATTTAGTGGATATTAGGGCAGAAAATGAATAGATTTTAATAGAAAAATGAACGATCTCTCCGAAAATCAAGCCAGTGATACAGTGGCACCCATAGAGCGTGAGCAATGACGGCTCAAATTAACCTTCGCCCCAGTGGGGGGGGGCATATGTTACCACCCTGTCGCTTTTTTTGTGTGTGTGGATAAAAAACCGCGGCGCGTAGCGCCGCGCCGCTTGAAGTAGCTTTTTGTAGGTACGGTTCTCCAGTAAAAGTCTTGTTGGTTTTGCTTTTTTGGATAATCTGGTCCTATATAATGTTCAAATGCAAAAGTATGAACCCGAATTATGTGTATGCACATTTACCACGAGACTGTAAAATTGCATCCTTGTATGTCAAATACTTTCCGAGATATTCACCAAAAACTTCATTTTCTGCCGTTTTCGGTATTCTGGCCGCAATCTGCCTGGGATCGCCTATGACATCATCAGTAGATACATCTAACGAGAGGAACGCGGAAACACAGAATCATGAATGAATCGAGCGCATAGTAAACGGTGTATGAAAGGGAGACTCGGCAGAGGCTATCCGGGTGGCCGGCGGGCGGGAAGTCTCGGCTCTAGGTTTTGGAGCTGTGCAGTCAGGAAGGGAGGGGAGGATAGCGCTAGCCCGACTGACTAGTATCTCGGCTGATTCGTGTGGGGTGGAAGGGAGCACAGAACGGGATGGTGGTTAGTGGTGGATGGTGGGATGGTGGTTAGGTTAGTGCGTACTGCGTAGAACGTAGCTGAACATGCAATGTTACAAACAACATGCAGCATAATGTGCGGGATTATGCCAGAACTGATACAAAAAGGGAATTAATTATTTTTCGGGCGAGGGAGTGGATGGGTGCCGTGACACAGCATGACGAAGACGATGCTGCCGAAATCGGGATGCTTTTTTTGCCCCCAGTCTTTTACCCCTAACATGGAGCGCTTGACCCGAACTTAGAGGTCCCCGACTGACCTTAGACCTTACAATCGCACCCGTCCGGTGCGCCACCTTTTCTTCAGGGGCGCTCTTCCTGGTTGCCTCTGTTCTTACCAATAACTAAAGCAAATCGAACGTATAATTAAAAGGCATACCTCAAATACAATTTTATTCACACCCACTCGTGTTCATACTTGTTTTGACCTATATCTTCCCGTATCATAATATATCACTTCAGTGCTTAACCCTCAGCGGACTTGTGGGTTTTCTGCATATACCCCGGCCGAGGGGGGGGGGCGATTACGACCCCTCTCCGCCTTTTCGCCCCTAATTGAGCTAGCGCCTTGGGGATAAAACTGAGCGCGTGCATCGTATGAGATGAAGAGTTGAATGTCTCAGGTCAACCGATAAACTCTGAGGTCAGTATAAGTGTTCCAAGTCGCGGGATCGGTTTTTGGTAAACAACTTCACCATAGTGGATACAGAGCCAAGGAAATAGCATCATCGAGTTTTGCATGCTCAAGCGCGTCGAATAGTATACGCTTTGTTTTTGTTGAGGTCAATTTAAGGTGTTCACCTCAGGTCATGGTCATTGGTCAGGGCAGAGCCACTCAGGCCACGAAGCTGGCCCAAGGAGGTCATATCGCTTATTCGATTCGGTAGGTCCTCAAAAGTCCACCGGTGGCTTCCCGACTCGCTAGCTCAATTTGATCGGGACTTTTTTGGTGAAAACTCCTGTGACCTTAGTGACGTCATAAATAAAGTCGCCTATGATCAAGAATTCAAAAGTTAATGCTGGGGCTCGCAAAGATTGTATAATATCACGAATTAATGCGCTTGAGACAGCTTAAGATGGCTCCCGGCGCGAAAATAACAGTTTTCATATTTCCACATTGATTATTAATCGTGAGGTTGCGTGACCGACCTAACTTCAGGTGACTCTTAACCCTCGCCCTGGCAGGGCATTTTTCATAACACGGCCTGGTAGGGGGGGGGGGTCGATGCGACCCCCCCTCGCGATTGGCTCCTATGGCACCTAGAAACACTAAATTTGGTAGGTAGGTGGGACCCCTGGAGTTCTCGCCCCTGTGCAAATTTGGTTGCTCTAGGTCAATATTTAGGGGGGTTTTGGGGGTATAAATGTAAAAATTTCGCTAAAAACAGGTCAAAAGTTTTTCGCTTATAACTTTTGATCTAATTAAGATAGAGCAAAACGAAAAGTACTTGTGAACTCAGCACGTCAAGGCGCGTCGAATGATATACTTTTTAGCTTGCTTAAGTGTACTTAAAGTTTTTTCTTAATTTTTAAGTAAACTTTAATTAATCAATTAAGTTCAACATGGTTCAACTTAACCAAATTGCATCATATCGCATATCATTCGATTTGGCTGATCACCAGGAACACAATGAGACCATTTTTTAAGCTCTAGCATCATTATGTGCCAAGTTATTGGCAAAAACGTCATTTGACCTCAGTTGACCTCATTTGACCTGACCCATGGATAAGTACACCAAACAAAGAAGCACCAAGTGACCTGCTGGTAATTACTGTGGTTTCAAAGCACAAAAGTGATAGAACGAAGCTGATATCTCCAGTATTTTTCGAATTTAGTATTTTCCCATAGGCTTAACATTACGACGCAATGACCTCTAACTGACCTCAGGTCAGTGACCTCAAAAAACCCGAACTATATGTTATACAAATCGGTGAACTTAGCACATCCTGAAAGTTTGAAGGAAATCAGTGCGAAACTGTGAGTTGGACAGGTGCAAAAAGAAAATTGAAATTTGACCATGACCTTGTACCGATTTTTCTGACCTGGTGACCTGACCCAAGGTCACCCGGACCTGAAATTTTGAGGTCATATGTAAAAAGGCTGCCCCATAGGCTGTGCCAAATTTGGCGGCGCTACGCGCCGCCGTTTTTACGCTATTTTCGAAAAACCTTAGGGGGGTCGCATCGACCCCCCCCCCTGCCAGGGCGAGGGTTAAGAAAAATACGAGATAACTACATACAAGTTGTGAGGCCTCCAGGAGATAGTACTATGCAGATCATATGAGCTTCATTCCCCAGTGAAAGGTCCCCTGGTACGAAAGGTGGTGCGACGTTGCGACATTTTGGGACCTTACAGAGGTTCACTTTTGACGTCATTGGTCAACGGTCTGACCTTAACCTTCGCACTTGTAGGAGGGTGTCGAACAGACCCCCCCCTCTCAGTTTTTCGAAAATAACTCGCGCAAAAAGCTGCTGTTCGCGACGAAACTTTCAGTACCCTCGAGTTAATCAATATTACGCCTACCCTTAACATTTTTATGACCCTGACCCTTTGACTTGTGACCTGTTTTGTGAGACCATGTTTGGCCGGAATCGCGATTTAGCGTATTTCGTCTCACAATATGAGCGTGTTTATTGTCTTTTTTGTGGCTTTAAGCGATCAAACATGTGAAAGGATGTTGATCCCATGGATTCTAGTGGGTGTCAAGGTCACGTGAAGGTCATTCAGGTCACTGACCTTTGATGACCTTAGTTCACTGCTTCGAGTTCTACATGTTTCTAGGGTAGATTTTGGAGTTGATTTCGCATTTAGAAACCGTTTGAACATTTACGAAGTAGTTTTGGTTCCCTCGTAACATGTGACCTGACCTGACCTGACCCGACCTGGACTAAATGCACGAAAACATCATCTGTGATAAAAAATAGTTTGAAATTCGTGATCAGCACCCCGAAATTATAACAGCCTCACTGTAAAAAGCTCTAACAGGTCCCGATTTTCCCGACTTTTGAGTACATATTGACCTATCAACAAATGACCTAGGACCTTAAAATTGGGTATCAACGGCCTCCTCTCGTCACGGGCAACACGCTCTTTTTCCGCGAACCTCTAGCTCGATCAGGGGCCGAACGGCAAAGGGGTCCAACGGACCCCCTCCCCTTTACGCTAGACGCTGGCAAAACACCAATATAAGCGATGGTTAGCCCTCGCCGGCACAGGCCATTTTGCGTCCTTCGACGGCACAAGGGGGGGGGGTTGGTACGACCCCCCCCCTCGCGTTTGGCCCCTGATAGAGCTAGAGCTTCGCGGAAAAACGAGCGTGTTGCCCGTCACGAGAGGAACCCGATGATACCCAATTTTAAGGTCCTAGGTCATCGGGTGACCTTCCAGGTCAGGTCAATAACCCGAAAACCGGGAAAATCGGGACCTGTTAGAAAGTCGTAAAGTGTGACTGCTTTGTGGTTTTCCGGGGTGCTGATCACGAATATCGTGTCAGTTTTGATCAGAGATGATGTCTTTAAGCATTTAGACCAGGTCGGGTCAGGTCAGGTCAGGTCAACCGGTAGGGGTTGTGACGGGTATTCGTAATACGTGTCAACCACCTCTGGCAGCTTCGTAACATGTTACGAAGGCACCAAAACTACTTCGTAAATGTTCAAATGGTTGCTAAATTCGAATTCAGCTCCAAAAACTAGCCTTTAAACATGTAAAACTCGAAACAGTGAACTGACGTCACCCGAGGTCACCAAAGGTCAATGACCTGATCTGAGCTTCAGGTGACCCACCCTAATGTATGGGAGCAACATCAAATCACATGTTTGAACGCTTGAAACCACGAAAAGCTTGCAAACGCGCGGCTAATGCGAGCCGACATACGCCGAATCGCGATTCCGGCCAAACATGGTCTCGGAAAAAAGGTTGGTCACAGGTCAAAGGTCATTTGGGTCAGGGTCATGAAATTTTAACCCGCGCCGGGCCGGGGGTGTTTGAACACCCCCCCTGCGGTTTTTCGCAGATATCTCAAAAACGGCGGCGCGGAGCGCCGCCGTTTTTGGCATACCTGTTTGTGCATCTTTTCTGCACATGTTGTGAAAATTTCAGACCCAGGTCAGCTTAGGTCAGGTCACCAGATCACGCCAAGTGACCTCACCTCAGAAAAAATAAGAGTGCTCGTCATAGCTACACCGATTGATCGATTGCCTTGAAACTTTCAGCGATTGATTAGAGCAACATTATCTATAAAATGTATATCTCGGAATTTTGATATCGGTGACCTAAGGTCAGGTAAATTTTGCGACCTCTCCATTGTCAATGGGAGAAAATTGAAAAGCGTCTGTTTTCCACGAACGCTATTCTAAACACTCAAACATCGAGATGTAGATAAAATGGACACACTGAACCGGAAAATGGCAACTGTGACCCCTCGTTATGTCCCCGAGGTCATCTCAGGTTACGAACAGAATCTGACAGTTTTTTCGCTAATAACTTCTGATAGAGGCGTGCTAGAGCGCTGAAAACGCCTTAGATGTGTTCGACTCGACGTTGCGGATCGACTGATATGCAACATGACCTTTTCCGGTCAGGTCATGACATTGCCCTGAGGTCAAATTTTCAAGTTGACCTTTCAAGGTCAAATCATAGTTCATTCGACGCGTCTCGACGAGAGGAACACGATGGTGGCAAAAGTAATGTCGTGGCTCTTTTGAGTCAAAAGTTATTGCCGAAAAACGTTTTTCGTAAAAACGGCTATTTTTGGAGTTTTTGCCCTCTGGAGGCTAAACCGTTGACCTGAGGTCAAATCTGAGAATATTATTCAGAAAGGTCTGTAAAAGGGCTATCGAATGCGCTTTTCCGCGGCGCTGTAGCTCTATCGGTTCCCGAGATAGCCGTTGGCAGTTTCCAAAATGGTGGACATTTGACCTTTGGTGACCTCTGGTGACCTGACCTTTGACCTGACCGAAAAAAATGACCGAAGTGTTTTCGTCCTTATTTTGGACGTTCTTTCGATTGCCGCTTACCGCGTGTCGCTACGTGGCCCAGGAGCCGAGTTAGAAGGGGGGGGGAGAGTTCAGACACCCCAACCCCCGGCCCGGCGCGGAATCTCAGAGCACCGGCCCGGCGCGGGTTAAAGGTAGTGTGCCAGCTGTCCTGGACCGTATGGAGTTAATGGCCCAGATAAGGAGAACCGGATTTTTAGAACTTATCCATACCTTCAAAACTCATGGAAACGTCTTAAATTCTTCAAATTTTGAGTACCCCAGTGCGAAATTCGCCCCGACGGGTTGTCGGTCGTACACCAACCACATTTCACACCACTATGAACAATAAATGCACACACTGAAATCGCTATTACCGATATGCTCATCCAATCAAGTTTCGATAAACCCGTTCATCATCATCTCCTGCGGTCTCGAACACGCCTGTTAGGTGGTGCGGTAGACCGCGCCCAAAGCCAGGGCCCCGGTAACGTGAGGTAGCCGAGTCGGGGCAGCGTGCGCTGACCCAAGCCGGGGCCGCGCGTCCTCCCGGTGTCATGTGATAGCCCGGGGCTGCCCGCGGGGATGCGGTAGACCGCGCCCAAAGCTGCGGCCCCGGCTTGGGTCAGCGCACGCTGCCCGACTCGGCTACCTCACGTTACCGGGGCCCTGGCTTTGGGCGCGGCTTCTGCTCATACTTTGTGGTGGTGGTGTGGTGGGCCGCGCGCTCTGACTTCGGCCAAGAAAAATGCGTCAGCTGATCATTGTCATTTCTGCCACTTGCGTGTGGTGAAATGGGGTCATAACTTAAGGAGACGGCTTTTTCATATCAATATTTTACATAAAATCATATTTCAAACCATAAATAATGTTCGACAGCCAAATAAAGAAACAATGCCAATACAGGATTACAGTTGGCTCGACATTGTGTTGTCTACGATAGACAGTGATAAATCATTCCGTACGTCGTAAACTCTATAATGACCTTTGATTATTGTCACATGTGCGCCGCATTCGCGATGTGCCGACGCTGTTTACAGGTGAGCCCACATACATTGTTATACATATCGAAAAAACGATAAAACTTTTAGGCGAAAAAGGCACTATTCCAGGCCCATTTTGACTTTTTTGC